>NW_026294413.1:23788017-24038017 GCF_007827085.1 Peromyscus californicus insignis | reverse complement strand
ACGTAATAATAATGAGTTACAAATATTTTCAAGTAAGAATTTGAGTTCAAGCCTAGAATTCCCCCAAACCTGTAATTTACACTTCACTGTGGTGCATATATAATGAATGGACAAACTATATTCACTTTTATCTACTATATTTATGAAATAAGCCGATTCCATCTTTAGTCATTCCTTGTCACAATAATAGGATTAGAAGTTTGCTGCAGATAAACCCTTCTTAGAGACACAGGATACTGGCGTATAAAGTACCTCTTCTCAAGCTACATTAAGATTGGTTTTCTTGTCACTTTAGACTGAGTGATGTGACTCCAAGTTGAACTACTGAATACTTTCTTCTCAAGATGACCACCCAAGCAATGAAGTAAGACTGTGATGATAACTCTGCTCTTGGCCAAGTTAAAGTCTCTGAGGAGTTAAAGGGTTACTTCACACTCAGACTCTGGTTGGTAGCATCTCAGCTACTGTCTGCTTTTCACAGTCACACTGTTACTTCTGCGATAGGGTTTACACTTGCGACCTTCTTAGATAAGAGCTATGCTTCCTCGTTGAGCTAAAATTTCTCTTCTTATGCCTATCATTTGTTGGTCCTATTTAATTCCTTAGGTTCTTTCACAGAAAGCCTAATTCTTCCATGTAGTGATTCCCCAGGTGATGAAAGATACCACTGATTCATGTCATGGAAGTAGATACTATCAATTTTTCTAGTTATTTCATGTGTAGCATGGTTCCCACAGTCATGGTCAACTTGTAAGTAGACTTTGATTTTCTTTAAAATGCCTCTTAAAATATAGTACCCATGTCCTATAAAGTTGTCAGCTCAAAATAGAAACCACTAGCTTCTATATTCTAGTCACCGAGTGAAGTTTTAAATTATACAGATGTAATCTTTATTTAGTAACATGGTATTGTTTCACCACATAGTACCAAATATCACTTGATATTTGTGCTTTTTAAAAATCCTGTTGCTAAGCCATGTTTTGATGTCTCCTTACATATTTTTCCTTACTTCATTTTTTTTTTATTTTGAAAACGTCACATTTCACTTGTACTAGAAGGAGATGATATAGTGCAGTCTGTGCACTTAAAAAACAGTATTATAAACTCTTGTGTAGTCTTTACTCACTTGTCTCCAGTGATAATTTGTAATATCATAATAAGGATATTGACACTAAACAGTGAAGATGAAGAATATGTTCATCACCGTGGGACTCTTCATATCAACCCATGGTTTTGGAGGGATCCAGATTGCTGGTCCCATTACTTTATCCTGAGGTGAAGCTGAATGAACTGAAAGGGCATGATGGAGAGAAGCAGTTCACCTCAAGACTGCTGGGGAGCAGAAAGATGGGGAGAAAGAGATTTAAGTGAAGATAGTCCTCGAAGGACACCACAGTCATCTAATGCTTCCAACTAGGCCCTTATCCTAAATATTCTACCACTTCCCAACCAGACTTCATCAGGATGATACATTGATTTTATTCTTTGAGGGAAACTTTGTATCCAAACCATATCATCTATTCCTGAGTCTACTGTCCTGCTGCCAATTTTTTCTTTAAGTCTCTAGTGGAAGACTGATAGCAAAGCACACAAAAGCATGGGCAAACTCCTCTCTGTACAGAGTCTCTTTTATTCTCAAGTGACTTGGGCCCTGTACTTGACTGTTCAGATGTTTTCAGCCTTAAGGTGGATTCCTTTTGATTGCTTCTAACTGCGTCATTTCCTGTCAGGGCTTTGGTGCTTGGCCATCTGTTTCTTGGTCTTCATTCAACTTGGATCTCAGGAATGCTCAAAGAAATTTCCCTTTAAAACTATTTAGTTTTTTTTTAATGTTAGAATAGGTGCAATATTATCTTCCAGCTCTCTAGTGCTGAGTAGAATAGAACTCCTTAGGATATATGTCATAGTCAATTCACAAATAACACTATCCAGGAAAAAAGGAAAATGTGAAGTTAAACTCATGATTATAGACATTTGTTGGAAAACACCATAAAGAACATGAATAAGCAAGCCACAGAACAAAGCCTGATGATCATCATGCTATCTATCATCAACAAGGCATCAGATGTAAAATCTGCAAGGAAATATTTAACTTGATAATAAAATGACAGACAACACATGAGGAAAAAATAAAAAAGAGTAAATAAGTACTTCCAGATAAAAATAACAAAATATTCAATAAATATTAAAGCTATGTAATCTTTCTGTCCTGAGCAAAACAAAAGAGGAAACTACAATGAGTTACCATTATACAGAGAAGAATTGCTGAAATTAGGAAGACCAACTGCCTAAGGTTTCAGGCAGGACTTTGTATTGGTATAGCCACTTTGGAAGAAAGTTTGACATCACCTACTCATGCATTTGCTATGATTTAGCAGTTTATCCCATAGGCATTGGAAAAAAAGAAGGGTATATATGAGGGTGCAAGCATATGTGTGGGTTTGGTGCAGACATTTGTAGTAGCATACTCTTTAATAGCCACATTCTGGAAATTGCCCAAATGTTTCTTAGTAGAATGAAAAAAGAAAGTGTAGTAAGTTTATACAATAGAATTCTAAGCAACAGTGAGAATAAACTACTTCTTGACCATAGGTTGTTGAGTAAAAATGGCATGCACAGATGAGTTCTGTCAATCCATTTATACAGCATCGGGGACAATGAAAAACTAAAGCAGCATGCTCAGAGTCAGGAGAGAGGGACTCAAGAAAGGAGACTAGGGGTTGGAAGGGTGGTCGGAGGATTGGGGAGGCTTCTGTCAAACAAGCAATGTCCCATTTATTGATTTGGGAGTTGGCTAATTGGCTGTAACCATTAACTGAATTGAATTTGTAATAATTAAATGAATTGAATACTTATCATTTGACTTATTATCTATTTATATTCTCAATAGAAGTTGTACTTCATTAGCAGGGTCCATTTATTTAAATTTCCCAAACTTCTCCCTCTTCATTTTCTCCTAAGCAGGGATGGGTGGATTGTTGTTTGATTTTGTTCTTTTCAGGGGCCTGCTACCTAGCTATCAAATAAATCACACATGGAGGCTTATTCTTAATTATAAATCCCTGGTCTTAGCTTGGTTTGTTTCTTACAAGCTTTTCTTAGCTTCAAATTATTCCATCTGTCTTTTGCCTCTGGGCTTTTACCTTTCCCTATTTTTATATACCTTTCTTTGTTTCTTATTCTGTGGCTTGCTGTGTAGCTGGGTGGCTGGCTCCCTGTGTCCTCCTCCTTCTCTTGCTACTTGATCTTTTCTCTCCCAGTTTTCTCCTTCTATTTATCCTCTCTGCCTGCCAGCCCCACCTGTGCTTTCTCCTGCCTTGCTATTGGCCATTCAGCTCTTTATTCGACCATCAGGTGTTTTACATAGGCACAGTAACAGAGCTTCACAGAGTTAAACAAGTACAACATAAATAAAAGTAGCACACCTTATAATAATATTCCCCAACAGATGGATGGTGAATAAAGGAAAGGATTTTCCTGGACATCCCTTTTGGCATATGTGCCTGTGGTTTTTTATTGGCACATCACAGTCTTGTCCTGACTGGGGTTATATCAAAGGAGTTCTCTCTGACAGCTTTGGGTTGGTACCCTCTTATGCTGGTATAAAAATCACATCCCAAATCTGCAATATTTTTTACAATATCTCAACGTTTATTTTTCCAAATACAGAGAGTTTCTCAATTTTGTGTTTCCATCAGTATATCTCTCCAGATTTTAAAGCACATTTTGCCATGGTATTGCAGCCTGGTGAGATCATGACTTGCAAGTGGGCATGTGAAACATCCATCAAGAATCACCTGCTAGAGTACAGATCTGGATTTCACTTGGCTGCAAAATAGGTTTGCTATCAGAACTCTGACACCTCGAAAGGCTTTGTCGAAAAGCTACATAGGCAAATGTCAAGCAAGCTCTCTTTCTGGTCTGCATAGGGCTGGTGTCTCAATGGTCACTTGTGTTCTGTACTTGCATGAAGCTCTTGATCTCTCTTACAGCTCAGCTTCCAGGGATGTCCCTATTTATGTATGGAGGGTAGAGTTTTTCAATGACTCTTGCCCTGGATGTTTCACCTTCACTTGCATTCATGATTAGATTCTACATGATAAAAAAGATGCTGCAAAGGCAAGTGAGGTCAGTGGTCAGTTGACCTGGACACGATCAAATCTATGTTATTTGGGTGGGATAACTGATCGCATGAGCCCTGTAAGATAATTTTCTCCAAGAGACTGCAGGATAGAATGTAAGGATTAGCAGCCAGTGAAGCATATCTGAATTTCAGAGACATGTGTAGAGGACTAGAAAGTGGCCACTGGTTGCTGATAGCAACAGCTGGCTGAGAGCCTATGTGGGAAGATACCCCTACCCTACAACTTCAACAAACTGTAGTCTGCTGGCAATTTGAAAGAACTTCAAAGTGCTTCTCTAGCATCTTCAGTCAAGAACCCTGTCCTACTGATAACCTGCTTCTGGCCTTGGGGGACTTTATGGTTGTTTCAGTGTCCTGCAAAGTTCACTTGTTGAAATGAACCTCCAAGGTTCTGATACTGATATCAGAACCTTGGTACTGATAGGTATAACTCGGGGGGGGGGGGGCTTAGGTCTTAAAGACTCTGCTCTCTTGAATGGATTATTTCTATTCTAATACACAGGGTTAGCATCTTGGAAATGGGTTGTAATCAAAGGATGAGTCCATGTCCCTTTCCCCTCTAATGCTGCTCTTTTCTTACCTTTTCCACCTCCTTTTATGGGATGATGCAGCCAGATGTGGGGCCCTGATCTGGGACTTAGTAGCTGTCAGAACTGTAAGAAATGAATTTCTATTCTTTGTAAATTGCCCAGTCTTAGTTATACCACTGCAGTGGCAGGAAAAGAGTAAGACCATAAGCAGAGGACTGGGTCAAACCTAACAAGACTTCTGGTATACAAAACTACAGAACAATAAATTGATATTTACTATCTAACCTGGTCATGACAAATAGGATAGTGAACTTATGACATGCTTCTGACTCAATCTACTAAGTTTTCCACAGTCTTTCATGCAACAATGAACATACTCTCCCAGAAGCGGAATCCATGTTTTCGTTGATTTCCATAATATAACAAAAAATTGTGTTGAAGGACAGGTTGGCTTCTTACACAGTTTTTAATGAAAATTTAACAGTTCATCATTAGGGACGTGTTATCGATGTTTCAAAACTCTAAACAAAACTTAGAAGTGAAGACTCTGTTCGTTCAAAGCCATCGAGCCTATTATTATCCTAAGTTCAAAGTACCTTTTAAAATGTTGTTTGAGACTGTATTCATTAGCCAAGAATAGGTTTCACTTTAAAATGCTAACTGCAGAGTGCTCTCCTTCTTGCATAATCAGTTTCCATGTATTATCTGATGTATCTTTATGACAACCCTGCGAGGTACTGATTGTTATGCTTAATGTAAAGATGAAAAACTTGAGATCCAAGACATCTATAATTTATGTTCAAGGTCACCTAGCTAATAAAAACCAGAAATAGGATTGGAAACCAGTCACTCTAGCACTGTCTCTCTCTTAATTGCCACACTTTGCTCTCGCTTGGTTCAGCGACGATAACTACCGAGTGGGTCTTATATCTGCTCTCACAAATCTTTAAATAAAATTGCAGTTGACAGAGTGATTACTCTGGAACACTGTGTCATACTGAATAATGTTATTCTAAAAACCCCTTGAGAATATCTCCGCACTATATCTATTACAAGGTTTTGAGGGTTATTTATTTAGCGAATGAATTTTCTGTTCTGATGGGCACTGAAGAAAAAATACTAGTCAGATTCAGTTGTTCCCAATGAAGAATCCCACAGCATTGGTTGTGGATCCCTATCCTGTATTAAAAAATAAGCACCTTTGTATCTGAGTTGGGTAAATTATCCCTGCCATCAGATACCCGAACGCCAGCCTGGGGAAAAAGAAAACTTAAGAAGGAAATGTTTGGTTTAAACTCAGTTTCATAATGGGGAAGGGATGATGGCTTGTGCTTTAACTATGGAAGCAGGAGACTGTGGTACAGATTGTTACATTTCCATAATTCAAGAAGCAGTGATGTGCAAGGCTCTAATGCACAAGCATGCCACCAGTGACTGGCACCATCTATACTCTTACCTCTTAAACATCCCCAAACATCTCCAAACAACATCAGCAGCTGGGGACCAAGTGTTCAAACATCTGTGCCTCCAAAGACAATTCACATTCAGCCCCTGCCCATCATAGGCCTCAACTGCCTCATATGCAACCGTGCTTTTGGTACAACTTCAAAAGTCTCTGTAGTCATACGGTCCCAACACTCTTACAAAGTTCAGTGTCAAAAGTTTAAGATGAAAGACAATCTCTTTACTGTGATGTCCTGTGAAATAAAAAAAAAATTATATACTCCCATCATTGTGTGTCACAGTATAAACATCCTCATCCCAAAGGAGGAAAATGGTATTCAACAAGAGAAAATCTGAAGAAACAAGACTGGAAACCATCAGGACAAGAACCAAACCCCACTGCTCTAAGTATGGATTCTAGAACTCATGACATCATCACCAAAGCCCTAGTAGACTTAGCTATCCTCATAATCCAGCTGTTACCTCTGCTATGCATGGCCACCTCAACTCAGTGCCTTACCCAAGTGTCCCACATTTCTGGCATTGCTAGTATCCTGAAGTCTCTATTGAAACTTGGACTTTACTTACCCAGCTTGACAAATAGCTCACTCAGGAACTTTGTGCAGGGACTCCAACTCCACTGCAATGTGTAACACATCTGGATTACTTGCCAGATCATGCTTCACTTCTTACCTAACCGTAAAACTCACACAACGACATGGCTAGCAGCCATTAAAATCTGCTGCCAACTTGAGATGCAGTGTAGGTTGGTTAGACCACAGATGCAGCCACCTCTGAGTACCTGCCTGTCTGAACCTGGGAAGGCAGGGTACCAGGCGAGTCTCTCACTTGAAAATTCTGAATGAGCTTTCACTGTGATGCCCTGAAGCTGTCTCTAGCTGAGGGCTTGCCCCCAGGGCACCTCTCCTAGTCTCCCAGTGCTAAAGCACTGATCTCTTAAACATTCACAGCCACTCGACCAGCAATGACTCTAGTCACAGCATTTCTCCTCACCCTTGCTCCTTTCCTTGACAAACTACATTTTTCATCTCTTTCTGTACTATTTTCCATTGTAAATCTAAAGCAGTGAGCAGGAATCCTGCTGCTGCTTAAATGTTATGCTGTCTTGAATTTCTTCCATCAACAAATCAGTCCATCTGATTTAGTCTCACACAGAATTTAAAGATGGGGACAGGGAAGGATGAGATTCTTTGCCAGAACATGATATCAATGGTCCAATTCCAGGTAGAGTTCTATTGCCCTCTGAAACTTTATGAGCCCAGCCTTTACTATCCACATTTCTTTCTACAGTCTGCTCTCATGAGTCCTTGTCAGAGTGGCCTATGATGCACTGCTTGCAACATTCTAAGGCTCTTCTATCCCATTCCCCAGACTCTTCCATATGCCCCCCACCAAAAAACCTGCTCCAAATACTTAAGACCCATTTGGTAACATGTATCACAACTCCACTTCTGGCATCAATATTCTGCCTTTTCCTCATCACAGCAGCCATGTGCAATGTGACCAGAAGTGATTTAAGGGGAAAGGAGTTTAACTCACAGTTTCATGGCAGAGGAGGCAGGGTGACTGGGGCTTCAGTTGTGATCACAGAAGATTGCATCTCAGTTTGTTATACTTCTGCAGATAAAGAAGCAAGCAAGAATGAATTCAACAAGAACTGTCTGGCTCTATCCCATGTGCCCACCCTCAGGGACCTACTGTTCCAGCCTGGCCTCATCACTTAAAGATTCTACAAAGTCCTAAACCTGCACTACCCATTAGGAACCAAGGGCTTAAACATGTGAGTTTCTGTGGACAATTCACAGTCAAGCCATGACGCTTTGGCAAACACAAAGGGATACATAGTACACACAAGTGCTGCAAGGGTCTATCTTTAGGGAGGACTGTCCCTTTAAACTGTTTCTCCATTATGAAAAGTAGATGCTCCCTGAAAATGTCTTCATGAGGTTCCGTTTAACTGAGTTGAATGCCCTAGTCAAGATTCAAATTTGAAATTAACTGGATTGCCTTGCAGAGATGATAAAGGTAAGGACTTAGAATGAGAATAACTTTATTTAAGGGAATTCACTGTTCACCACTCATCATATTAAATTTTCTCAAGTGCTTATTATATTCACCTTCAGAGATATTGAATAACCCTTAACAGGGCATTAAAAGTGTATAAACAAATGCATGCATAAATGTGTGTGTGAGTGCCTACAAACATGCATAATGCCATTTTACGGCCAAAATACTTTATAGAGTTTCACTTGTTAAATGGGGAAATGTGGAAGAATTAGAAGTAAATATTATGAAATGAGATAATTAAGTGAAAATTTCTCCTTCTGGTCTATTTCATTGTTAGGGAATGAACATTGCAAAAATCTATAGCAAACTGTTCCAAAGTGTATGATAATGATTTTTTAAAAACATTTTAAAAATGGTTTATTTAGTTTTATTGCATTTCATTGGTGTTATGTTTACATATATGTCTGTGCAAAGGTGTCAAGTCCCCCAAAACTGGAGTTGCAGACAGTTGTAAGCTGCCATATGGGTGCTGGGAATTGAACCCAGGTGCTCTGGAAGAGCAGCCAGTGCTCTTAACTGCTGAGCTACCTCTCCAGCCCCTAATGCTAATGATTTTTACCCTACAAACTAACACTATTACTAATTTATTTCTTTGACTAGTACAAAATATCAATCCTCGTGTTGCAACACATTTCTAGAGTTGTGAAATACATCAATGGTAGCAATTTGTACTGCAATAAATATCTTGACTTGGAATTAATGAACACTTAAGGAGATATTGGAGTCAGAATTTAAATATGATAGGTGAATATTTTTTAAAAAATCTCAATATCTAAATTACCAAATTCTTCTCTGTACTTCTACTATCTGGTTTTAAATTAAAACATAAAATATTAATCATATGGACCCAAATATCAACTATTCTAGGTTCCACCAAATTGAGGATGAGTTAAGTATTGTGTAATTATTTAGCTTGATTCTTAAAGGATTTCTATAACATTTCCTCAGTAACTTCATTCATTTTCGGAACAGTCAATGCTCTAGAAAGAGTATATGCCACTGAACAGTTCGTGTCCCATAGAAAATATTCTTCTTTATAAAATGAGCTGCTTCTCGTGAGAATCTGTTTGCTATTGCTTCTTTACGGAACCATTATTGACTGAATTTCCTGTATTCTATAATAAAAGGAATAGTTTACTTTTAGACATATGTGAGTGCTTTAAACTCCTATATCTTCCAAACGTTAAGTTAGATTAGTTATTCCTTACTTACAAGAGAATTTGTTTATGGAAAAGAATAGTTGAAAGTTGAACTCCTTCACAGACCAGGCCTAATTAACACCAGTTTCATAGAAGACAGAGTTTTGCGGTAACCAAACCCCGGAATAGTGTTCGCTGTTGCCTGTACAACACTAATTCTTAATGAAATTGAAACTACTCATGAATAGTTAACATGTGTTACAAAAGTAAAATCTAATACTGCAGTCATTCCTCATCACTCTTACTAAATTAATTTAATATAGATGATTATCTGCTCTGATTTCACCCTTTGGGAGCCACTGTGCAATGTAAATTTAAGCACATATGATATGTATTGTATATATAGATACTTTAGATATATACAGAGACGTAACATTTTCCATATAGGGCAGTAAGGGAAAAATGAGATAATAAACAATTCCATGGTGTTAGACACATTGAATACATTAGCATTTGATTTAAAAAAAAAGTCCCTCATTGCTATAAAAAAAAAAAGTTGGCTTCCTTCTAGGGATGGAATCCAAGTTTAGGTTTTAGCTGTACAGGTGAAGTGCTAACGCCCTTTAACCCAGAATCCTGTGTTCTACTTCCAACTTTATAAATTAGCTCAGTGTTTTTCTTTTATTTTTAATCTCTCCACAGCTATCCATTCTCTGTGAATACCATTTAAATAAATGACTTCAAAGAAATGCATCTTATTGGTAATATTTGTCTTCATTTCTCAATTGTAACCACAGAACATAATTTAAGAGGTTAGAGGAGTTGTCAGTTGGAATCTGGTTATCCTTTGCTTTACATCTAGTATTCACTTATGAGTGAGTACACACTATGTTTGCCTTTCTGAATCTGGGTTACCTCACTCAGGATGATATTTTCTAGTTCCATCCATTTGCCTGCAAACCTCATGATGTCATGATAGAACTCTCATCCAGTGACTGATAGAAGCAGATGCAGAGATCCACGGCTAAGCCCCAGGTGGAGCTCCAGGAGTCCAATCGGTGAGAGAGAGGAGGAATTCTATGAGCAAGAGATATTGAGACCATGATTGGAAAAAGCACAGGGACAAATAGCCAAACTAGCAGAACGCATGAACTGTGGACCAATAGCTGAGGAGCCCCCATGGAACTGAACCAGGCCCTCTGGATAAGTGAGACAGTTGATTAGCTTGAACTGTTTAGGAGGCCCCCAGACAGTGGAACCAGGACCTGTCCTTGGTGCATGAGCTGGCTTTTTGGAATGTAGGCCCTATGCTGAGACACTTTGCTCAGCCTTGGTGCAGGGAGGAGGGGCTTGGACCTGCCTCAACTAAATGTGCCAGGCTGAGCTGAATCCCTAGGGGAGTCCTTGCCTTGGAGGAGGTGGGAATGGGGGGTGGATTGGCAGGGAAGGATAGGGGATAGGAGGAGGGAGGACAGGGTAATCTGTGGCTGATATGTAAAATGACTAGAAAATCTCTTATATAAAATAAAAAAAGAGGTTAGAGGAGAAGTCATATTTGCATGTACACATTTCAGTTAAATTGTGTTCATATTCTGACTTCTTTTTCCACCTACCATACTCTGTTTCAATACAAACACAAGAAAAATGGGGGGGGGAATCTTTTTGTTACTTTTCCATCTCCTTTCCATCCTCCATCCATTCCTGTAAGATTTTTCTCCAGCTCATCACACCATCAAACATTTCACTATTGTGATAAAGTAATTCTTTCTCTGCAAACTCCTTCTTGGAATCTAGCAGTCTTCTTTTATTTGAACCATCTTCTGGAAATATGCATATACTTTGTCCTCCAGAGTATAACTCTTCCAGCTTTCCTTTTGCCTTCATCTGATCCTTCACAGTGACCTTGCTTGACACCTTTTTCCTCTATGAAAATTTATATCTATTGTCAAAGTATAGACATACTTTCCTCCTGAGGACATCAAGTCCTCAAAGTACATGCCTTACTAATGTCGTCCATCTTTCTCTACCAGTGTGCTACACCTATAGATGCTAACATACCAACTATCACTATGGGGCATGCAAACTTAATGTGTGTAATGGTTAACTTTATGTGTCAACTCGACTAGACCCTGGGAGGTGTAAATATTCCAGATGAAATCTGCTTTGATAGGCTTTAGAGTCGTTTGGGAATTTTCAGCCCTTCTAATTTCTTTTAGAATAGAAGTACAAATCCAATTTCTGTTCTGTCATTTGCATATGGGAGGCACATAACTTCACTGTTCACAGCAGGAAGAAAATTCAGCTTCCAGATGAATCATGCCTTCTACCACATATCTGCTTTATGATATGTTGGGTGAGACCTTGGACTTTAGACTTTAGGGATAATGACTTAATTTGGGGTTGGGGGTAAGTAGTTAAATGAACCCATAAGAGTAGAACCATAATCAGGTAGCCTTATAAGAATAATCTCTCTCCTTCTCTCTCTTCCTTTCACCTTGATCTCCTTCTTTCCCTTTTCCAATGAATGAAGGAGTAGGTCAACACCGAACTTGACTATGTTGGCAAGTTAATTCTGAGAAAATGAGTCTCACTCTTTAAGTAACTCAGTCTATGGCAGTTTGTTATGGCAGTTTGCCCTGACTATGGTGAGAATGAAAACAGGGGATAAATACTGTTTTCATGGCATGGAAAAATAATGTAATGTAGTAATATAAGCTCCATAATTTTGAGCATCAAAATTTGAATATGCATTCAGAATTCATAAATTAATGTGACTTACCTGATGAGCTGCCACATGATAAATATTGTTAAGCAAGGTACTCAAAATGCACTTAAAATGATGTATTTATAAAAATATTGAGATTGAAATATTTATGTAGTTTACTGTAAAATTAATTATAATTTCAAATACATGGTTGTGCTATACCAAGACACTTTACATGAAAATAATACTTTCAATTTTTTCATCAATAAAATAGAATTTTAATGATCATCAGCAATTTAGTAAAAATCTAACAATAAAGCTAAAACAAGAAACATTTGTGAGCACAATAATTTGGTTATTAGGTGCTGCTCTAGCAAAAACACGGACTAAGGTTCTTGACTCTCAAGTAACAGTGGTCAGTATATTAAGCCATAATTATATTCCAGGAATATGTGATCATGGAATAAAATATAAAATAACAACTAGACAGTGTAATGCCAAGTAAAGTCACTTTCTTTCTTCCTTTGTTCATTCAGTATGTTTTTATGACTGTCTCTACTGTGCACTAAAAGATCCTGAGTCTGGGAACTCAGTACCTTTAGGAATTCAAGACTATTTCTCATGTAACACTTCCATTCAGTATGATGGAGACTAAAAATGAGGCAAATAGACTCATTTAATAAATCAAAAAATAATTCCACCAAGTGATGAGGACTACATGCATGAGGAGAATGTGGTATGATGGGTTGTTACTAGGACTAATAGACTGTTTGAGATGGAATTGCAGGTGACTTCTCTGAGAAAATGGCATTGAGCTGACACCGTGACAGTAGGAGGCCATCCATCCCAAGAGCAGCAGTCACTTCTTATTGGAAAAGATTGTGCATGAAATACAGACTAACCAGTTTATTTCTGAAATGCTTAGAGTGAAGAGCCATGAGAGAGTTGTCATCACCAAAGATGAACAACATCTTTAAATGTGTATAAAATGCTTTTAACTTACTTCAATTGTTTATCTAGATTATTACTATGATGATTATTATTGCAATATTATTACTTTCTTTCATTCAGTTGCTGATGCTTGGTGAAGACAAATGTGCTTGACTGATTTACTCACTGTGCACTTTGTAAACGTAAGCCGCCTTTAGGTATGTAATATGCTAATGCATGCAACTGGTAGTATCACAGCTCGTAAGACTATAGTAGGAATCATCATGTGCTTACTTCTTATAAATTAGAAAACTCCTCTTCTTCCTCAAAGTTATTCTGATATATTTAGACTGCTCAAGTAATGAGATTCTGAAATGAAAATGCAGTCTAACCTCATTTAATTTAGGCTACATACTTAAGATGATGGTTTTGATACACATTTTCCTTACACTACTGGACACATTAAATTTATAAGTGTATTCTGACATGGATTTTGTGTCAACATGAGCCAAAACTGAAATTTCAGATTCCTAAATATATACTAAGGTTTGCATATAGTTATTTAAAAAATATATTTGTATTTTTCTGAGCCATACAAATGAAATATTTGGATAGATTAGATTATGAACATTTTTGACTTTATTATTCCAAGGTATGTGTTCTTTAATTTAATCTCTCTCCACAAGTCTATATGTGGCTGCGATGATTAATTTTCATGACTAAATTGACTGGAAGCCACAATCAGGAGATCCATATGTGAGTGTCTGAGAGTTTTAACTCTGGCGGGAAGACTCTCCCTGAATATGGGTAGAACTATCTCCTAGATTATCACCTTGAGCTGAATTAAAAAGGAAGGAGCTAGCAGAACACCAACATCCATGCCTTATTGCCTCACTGCCCCTCTGCAAACATACTATCCCATCATGCCTAAAATATGAGCTCAAATAAGTCATTTATTCCTTAAGTTGCTTTGATCAGGTATTTGGTCAAAGTGATGAGAAACGTAATCAATACAGATATTGGTTCTAACAGGTGGGCCTGCTACTGTGAGAAACCTGGCCAGGTGGTTCTCAGCCCTTCTCAAATTGTTCATAGAAGGAAAGTTGAGAAATTGAAGCTTTAATTTAAGACCCCACCTCCACCGCTGTGTTCCATAAATAAAGATCAATAGGCCATTCTGGTGGGAACTCAGAAAGACTACAATGTCAATGATATGGAGACAGTGGAGAGCAGGCTGATGGTGTTTTAGAAGGGAGCAAAGACACTATTGGGACCCAGCCTAGAGACCATTCATGTTACATTCTGGAAAAGAATACTATTGCCTTGAGAACTCATGTAAGGCCAAATTCCAAAGCAATGGACTACTTTGTTTGGTAGAGGGAATTTTAAGACAGCCTGGCATTCAGGCTTTTGCAGTGTCATCCCTACTATCTACATCACAATAAGAAAGAACAGAAAGATCTGGAAAATGCACAGCTTGGAAAGGAGCATGAGTTTGAGGTTGTGAACAAGTTAGATACAGATTATAAGGTCATGGCTAGAGAGTAACACAACTAAAGGAGAACTTCTTAATTTACATGGATACAGTAAGAAAAAAATGCCTTAAGTCAAGACTCTGCCCATCAAAAGTATATCTTATTAATGTACATGTCATTTGGAGACTGACTTGAGAATGTACTGAACGTGTTCACTGCTCCCAAACAATCAACTGTAGAAGAATCTTCCAGGTTTAGTTGTCAAGTTGTACTGAGGCTACAATAACTGTTGGAGAAGGATGGACTACATCTTAACATAGTAGCAGAGCTTGATATTATTGTCCACACAATACTAATCTTACTGGCATGTAAAATTCTAGAGTCATGGAGTCACAAAAGCCTTCACCACAATTGCAGAAAACTGCTGAAGTCAAGCCATGTATGGCAAGATCAGGTTCTGTGCAAGGAGGCCCTGAAAGGCCACTCTGCAGAAATCATAAAGTATATTTATAATGCGAATCACTTCTGTTTAATTCACCTATAGGAAAATCAGGTCTTCAGGGGTTAGGTTTTCTTAGACCATATCCATTGCATCACATTCCTTAGTCACAGATACTGTTGTATTTGTAGTGCACATACATACCTCGAGTCTTAGGTATGGTTTCTGTAATCATGCAGTCAACTTTAGAAATCAACTTTCCTGATGATAGGAAACAGGCTTTGTCTGTGTTACTTTCAAAATAATGCCCACAATATTACTCTCTGGCCTCTGGCCCTTTCAAATTGGTTTTGTATCTGGAGATCTTCGGCACTGCATAAAGAAACAGTCCCGCTAAGTCATGTTTGTAATTATTTACATGTTTTTGGAATTGGACTTTAAAGTGTCCTTTGAATATCGTCTTTTCATCCCATTTTTGGTATTGTACTTCTATTTGACATAAAGCATTTTATATAATTGTAAAATGAACATGATTTTTAGATGGAAAAATATCTATTTCTTAAATATTGCTTTTCCATATCAACTGTGTGGTCTTCAGCAGTATAATTTTTTATTAATTTTTTTAATTTTATAATTTAATTTAATTTTATATATCAGCCAGCATAATTTGATTCTCTGAAATTCTGTCATCTGAAAGTCAAATAATGATAGCTCATGGAAAGCCAGTATTGATTAAAGGAATTCCGTGGTAAATATTAATGATTTTACCAAATGGTACTATTACATGAGAATTTTTAAATGTTGATTTATAAATTTAAATATGTCCTTCTAATGTTATTGTTCCTTTTAAAGACTAGTAAGTTGGTATGGGAATATAACTTAAGGGTAGAGAGCTTGCATAGTATTCACAAAGTCCCAAGTTCAACGCGCACACACACACACACACACACACACACACACACACACACACACAAACACACACACACACATTAAATAAATAAATAGAAGACTCAATAATTTGAATGATCTTCAAATTTTAAAATAGAGTCAAGTATAGAAGTAGTCTAGCCGGGCAGTGGTGGCGCACGCCTTTAATCCCAGCACTCGGGAGGCAGAGCCAGGCAGATCTCTGTGATTTCAAGGCCAGCCTGGGCTACCAAGTGAGTTCCAGGAAAGGCGCAAAGCTACACAGAGAAACCCTGTCTCGAAAAAACCAAAAAGAAAAAAAAATAGAAGTAGTCTATATAGGAAATTTCTAGTGTTAATAATACAATAACTTTGTCTATGAAAATTATAAATATATATATATATATATATATATGTATATATAACTAAATCATGGTGTGAATGAAACATCAGTTTTATGTGGTATTGTGTTTCCCAAAATATTGTGCTTGCTAATAAACTTATCTGGGGTCAGAGACAGAACAACTACAATATTAAACATAGAAGTTAGGCAGTGGTAGCACATGCCTTTAATCCTAGCACTCCAGAGGCAGAAATCCATCTGTTCAAGATACAGCCAAGCATGATGACTCATGTCTTTAATCCCAGAAAGCCAGCCTTTAATCACAGGGAGTGATGGCAAAAACAGAAAGATATATAAGGCGTGGAGACCAGAAACTAGAGGCATTTGGCTGGTTAGGCATTTGACTGGTTAAGAATTTGACTGGTTAAGCTTTCAGGCTTCTAGCAGCACAGTTCAGCTGAGAGCTATTCAGATATGAGGACACAGAGTCTTCCAGTCTGAGGAAACAAGATCAGCTGAGAAGTTGACCAGGTGAGGTTAGCTGAGGCTTGTTCTGTCTCTCTGATCTTCTACTTCACCCCAATACTTGGCTCTGGGTTTGATTTTATTAATAAGAACTTTTAAGATTCATGCTACAGTTTTATCTTGATCAGTTTTATAAAAACTTGTTAGTTATTATATAACTTTTTGTGTATAATGTATATAATAAAACACTAATACAGCAAGATTCAAAAAAGTATATAGATACAAATAATTGTGATGTTTTCTTTACTGAAATTATTTATAGTGTTATTAAAAGCCTGTGATTTATAAAGAAAATTGTTAAGAATTTTTAAGTGAGTTACTACTATCATAAGACAAGATTAACTCTCTGGTACAAAACAGTAGTATTTCCTTAAATGAAATAATGAAAATTATTGATATCATTACAACTTTTTTCCTTATCAACAGTAATACTCTTTTATTTTTACTTTAATATTTGAATAACTTAATTATAAATGGAAGTTCAAAATTTACCTGTGTGTATTACACCACCCTTTTTCTCTTCTTGATATTCATTGATAGCAATCAACTTTTAAGAATGGAGAGGCATTAAAATTGTCCATTGCAGTTGTCAAATATATGAATTAAAAACACTGAGCATTTTGAGAGCTGCCTTTTAAAGAGCTGCTATTTCTGTGGGGAAAAAATGGTAGATTGGCATAAGACATTTGTAACATGTGAACTTGTGTGTGCCTATAGCTATTGTAGAGTGATAGAAGTTCATTAGCAATCTTAAAAACAAGAAAATATTAACTCACTAATGGAATTGGCAAAAGATTTCACAGGCATTCACAGAGTGTCCAAATAGTCCATTCTTACACATGAGTGAGTGCAAATGACACTCACATTGTGCATCCACGGAGTATTGATGAAATTAAAAGAAATCACTTCTGAGAGTTGGTGGGGATGTTCCAAAAGGAACTGTGGAATGAAGAACTGGCACAGCCACCAGGGAAAACATCTAAACTTGATGATGTGCATTTTCTACAAACCGCATGCAGGCATCTTGCAATCAAAGCAACCTGCAAAAGAATTCAGAAACTAAATGTATGCAAGAGATTCTTTTCAAAATGCATATTAAATTAAGCTGAACTCCATGTGATTTTCTATGTACATAGTGCTTTAAGTGGAGCAATCACGGGGAACTGACTCCTAAAAATGCATTTCTTTGAGATGGGGAAAGGAGCATGGGGGCCACGGGACTCTGGAGGTCAATTTGTTAAAATGTGTGTTAGAGAATGTTAATGAAGATCTGATGTGGGATGTCTCTCTGTATGCTGTGAGTATGTATTGCTCCCACTGGTTAATAAATAAAGTGGCTTTGGTCTATGGCAAGGCAGGATAAGAGCCAGGTGGGAAATCCAAGTAGAGATACAGGGAGAAAAAGGGCAGATTCATGCAGAGACACCACCCAAACACCCAAGGAGCAACATGCCAGCAGACCTGTAATACCACGGCCATGAGGCAATACATTGATTAATAGACATGGGTTAATTTAAGATGTAAGAGCTAGCTAGTAATAAGCCTGAGCCATTGGCCAAACATTTATAATAATATAAGCCTCTGAATGGTTATTTAATAGTGGCTTTGGGCAGGGTAGGACAAAGAAAAGCCTCCAGTTACAAAGATCCTTTTCTTTTTTTTTTTTTTTTTTTTTTTGGTTTTTCGAGACAGGGTTTCTCTGTGTAGCTTTGCGCCTTTCCTGGGACTCACTTGTTAGTCCAGGCTGGCCTCGAACTCACAGAGATCCGCCTGGCTCTGCCTCCCGAGTGCTGGGATTAAAGGCGTGCGCCACCACCGCCCAGCTGATCCTTTTCTTTTTTTCAGTTGTTTCCTATATTTGATTTCACATTATATTATAATTAACAAATTTATTTTTTATAAAAAGTGCTATTGCTAATATTTTTGCCTTTCATTTATTGATATTTTTCTTTGTAGTGCTGAAAAAAACATAAAACCAAAACCAAAACAAAAAAACAAAACAAACAAACAAAAAAAAATTGAATCTTCAGTCAACAAAACACTAAAACCACAACATCTGTAAGACACGAACAGACATACCAGCTCCCTAGCTCTGATTCTTGTGGCTCTACCTAAACAGAGACCAGATTGGTGTTGGCCTTATGCCTCCTGATGGCTAAGGTATTGAGGTATTTGATGATGAGATCACAAAAGGTTTTACCTCCAAGCATCCTACCAGCCAGCTAAAATGGTATGATGGAATAATGTCTGGTGAGACACTCAGCCTGACTTGCAGTGCTAGGCCCCAGAACTGTGTGTCACTGCAGGATTCAGTGGTGTAGTGTGAAGCTATCTGATATGTCAAACACTGTTTACCAGTGGTCCGAGTTTCTCCACAGGCCTGTTTGTCAACCATGAAAGCATCACGGTTTCAGCCACTCATTTGCAAAGACATCACCATGACTAGGAATGCATGAAGTCATATGTTGGACAATAGGCTTTGTCTTGTTCTAGACCTCCAATAACCTTGCTAACAAAGAAGCATTTCTGTGATTTAAAGAGGAATCCCAGAATCATCTTAAATCCTTTCGAAATGGGTAACAAGCTCTAAAATTTGACAAGAAATTATGGAGATTTGTGTTGGAAACTTTTAAGCTCAGTTCTGCTTATGAAATTAAGAGTTTTAGCTGAAAGTTTAGATTCTAAGTCATTGTTTTGGCATAGGGTCTTAGGCTTCAATTCAGACTGGCCTAGAACTCATGGCAATTCTTCTGCATCACTCCCCCAATACTGTGTTTTAAATAACATCTAATTTATTAACAATAAAATTATTACATATAAAAAGAGCTGTATAATTAAAAGAATATTAATTTTCTATAAATATTAATAAAACATGATTATGCTTTAAAAACAAGTGAAAATCACTTTTCTGTTTTTTGTTTGCTAACAGTCCAACATTTTAAGACATAGTGTAGTAATTACGACCAAAATTGAAACGTAATTTTGGAAGAGAGAAAACTGATATACACCTAACAAAAAAGAAAGCCATTTGCTGACAGATTGAAGATTAAATGGCACCTAGAAATCATGACAGAGCTTAATCTTGCTTTAGTGTTTAAAAATTCAAATTCTAGTTCTACTCTAAAAAAAACCCACACACACTGTTTGCTAAGTATCAGCTTTGCTAGTAGAGCTGAGCCAATAAGATTCATTATCCTGTCTTGGTGTGGCAGGAGATGCAGAAAGTCTTGCTGGGATCTACCTCCTACTGGGTGCTGAATTTTTGCCTCACCTCACTCCTTTGTGCTTACTACAAACACAACCTAACCCCTGCAGCATTTTTGTGCTTTCCAAATTCAAAAGTGGTTTGCAGGAGATAGGAAGACTCTATTTTCTTTTACCTTTGTTCAGTGTAAAAGGCACATTAAATATTTATGTTCTTTTCATTATAAATGATCTCACTCATAAAAAATCAACATGGTTATATTATTCTTTCTGCCTGGAAGGCCCTGGCCAATATATCTAGTGTGATAGTTTCCTCATTTTCAGGTTTGGTACTCAACCTAAGAGTATTACTAACCCAGTCATCTTTTAGTCTCATATTTAAGTGACTATTAGGATGTACTTCATGAAGTTTGAAGTGACCCTCAATTTCTTCTCATATGAAATATCTAAAAGATATCAGTGACAGACAGATACCATTTCTTGGGGAAAGCCACTATATTTTCTCCAAGGTCATAACTGTGCTAAAGTGTCCAAGGGCAATGCTTTCAGACTGAATTCTATTTTTTCCCACAGACATATAAAAGAGGATTGATAAATTCAGAACCCACTTACAGACTTAGAGGGAAATTATGTCTTTATAATGCTCCTGATGAAAGACAGGTCAAATGGTAAAGGGAATCGGGGGTAATGAAAGTTCAAAGTAGAAAAAAAAATCTGTGAACTTTTTTTGAGTATTGGATAATTTGCTTGGAATACAAAAGTGTACTTTTAAGGATATAATTTTAACTTGATTCATGTGTACATTTATGTGCCTGTGTGAATGCATGCTATGCACTTGCAAGTATCTGCAGAGGCCAGTAGAGGACAACAGATCCCCTGAAATTGGAGTTACAGGAGGTGATGAACTATCTAGTGAGTTGCTGGAAATGGAACCCAATTCATCTGGAAGAGGATACCTCTGTGAAGACTGTGTCCTTGGGCTTAGAGTAGTTATCTGAACCTGGTAGATTTGGGCATCCAGATGTTGCATATGTTCTTTGAGGAGATCAGTTTGTCTTGCAGACCTCATATTCCAAATAATTAGAAATTTAGGTATTTGAATCCTCTTTGGTTATTTAGGGGAAATGATTCCTGGCAAACCATTATCATCTTTCTTCATTTCGCACTGGGTATGTTTAACGAAAAAAAAAAATTAACCCTTCAAGTGTGACCTTTATCTGCTTTCAACTCCTTGTTTTAATTTCCACCAGTATCTTTCATTTCTATACTCAACTTAGTTCCCAGATCATGGAAGAGTTAGCTGTTCTCCTTGCCAAAGCTCGATCCTTGCTTTTCTTCTTGTGCTTTTTCTTGCTTTTCTTCTTGTGCTTTTTCTCTGAATCCCTTTGCGCCCTTCATTGCAGCTGTGGGTCCTCGAGGCTCTTCTGTCTTAAAGGAATTTTCTTTGTTGGTCTGCATGTGTGCTTCATCAATATACAATGCCATTTACTTCCTCTTCTCATCTGTACTCCTGAAAATATGGAACTTTTATCTTCAAATTGTGTTGACTGGTTTTATACTCTTAAAATATAAAAGAATAATTGTCTCCTAATTACCTAATCCAGTGGACCGTCTTAAATTCTGTTTTTACATCTATCTCTTAATGAAGTATCTTAAACCATTCTACTCTTTGTTTGCTTGTCCCTTATAGTGTAGTATCAAACTTCACTATTTCTGTTTTCACTCCATAAGTCCTTACTTTAGGAGAACTCCCATTTTCAATTGATGCTATGTATTTATGAAAGAATGACAGTTTTTAAGATATGGTACTTAAGGACTTACCAAATCCATGTGCTCTTAATTGCTTTGAATTATATAACTGTTGCATTATTTTTATTTTTTAACATTTATTTTATGTGTATGGGCGTTTTGCCTCCATATATGTCTGTGTACCATTTGCATGCCGTGCCCAAGGATGCTAGAAGAAGGTGGCAGATTCCAAGGAACTGGAATTAAAGATGGTTATGACTTGGGTACTTTGGAAGAGCAACTAGTGCTCTTAACCACTGAGGTGTTTCTAGAGTGCTAATTGTTGAATTATTTTAAAATATCATTTATTTTAAACTTCAATTTTTCTATACTTTTTTTGAGTTTGAGATGAATCATATTTCCTAGTAACAAATTTGGAAAAATATTTGAATTTCTTTTCAGAATGCTAACAGGATGGGTGAGCAATATTTCTTGTTCCCAGTAAAAGAGTAATGTTTATCAGCTGAGATTATCGCACTACCTATAATCACTACCTTAAGCCATCCCCTTGGTGAGCACAGTGGTCCCATCTATCGGACTTGCTCTTTCTGAAGTGAAAAACAGCATTATTATTGTACTTTAATGTTACATGTCTTGTGTTTAATGTCTTGTGACCTGCTCTAGAAATTGCCCATTGCATGTGTTCAAATGCTGGAGGTGGCCAGAGAGGCACAAAAGGTGAAGCTGTGCACTCGTGGCACTTCATACAGCTTGCCGGCTTCAGGCAGTGCCCCTGTTTACTTTCCTGCTGGCATTCCAGCTGTCTCACCTGAGAACAAGGCAGACTATACCCCACAATTCACAAACACCAAGAAAAGTGCCAACTTAAAGTTTCAGACTTGGCAAATATTGCCACTCATTAGTGGTCTATATTTACACAAAACAAAAGTCATTATAAATCTTTCCAACCACATTCAAACCATGGCATGTAACTAGTGACAGATCTGTTTGTGCGATAGTGGCCCCAGTTAGATAATTCTCCTAAGTCAGTCAGTTAATAAGTAATTATATGTTAATAAAGTATTGTATTTAATATATAGTGAAGTGTGTTTTATACATATAAATGTATTTAAATATATTCTAAACATATTTAATATGTATTTGTATGCATACATATTTACATTAATGTATTTTAATAAATATAAATTATTATGGTTGAAAACTCCTAGATATTTGCCTTGTTTTTTTCTTGAAATACATAGTTTCCAAGAAATTTATGTTTCAACAATCCTTGTGATCATAAACAAAAACCCAAGGACTAGGATGTGATTCAGAGATACACAGAGTCTACAATTATTCCTGAGAAAAGGAGTCAATGTAAATCTTGTGGATTTCATAGTTGGCTGCCAGAAAACATACTTAATTATGAATGAAAAACCCTTGGAGACATTTTCTTCTTTGGCACACAGACCTTGCAAATCCTTCCAACGCCACTGCTCATGAAGGTTGCTGCTGTGGGATGGTCTGTATGGCAAATGTGTTGCTGATTGGTCAATAAATAAAACACTGATTGGCCATTGGCTAGGCAGGAAGTGTAGGCGGGACAAGGAGGAGAATAAAGCTGGGAAGTGGAAGGCTGAGTCAGAGAGACACTGCCAGCCACCATGATGAGAAACAGCATATGAAGATGCCGGTAAGCCACGAGGCATGTGGCAAGGTATAGATTAATGGAAATGGATTAATTTAAGCTGTAAGAACAGTTAGCAAGAAGCCTGCCATGGCCATACAGTTTGTAAGCAATATAAGTCTCTGTGTTTACTTGGTCGGGTCTGACGGCTGTGGGACTAGCAGGTGAGAGAGATTTGCCCTGACTGTGGGCCAGGCAGGAAAACTCAAGCTACAGGTGGCATTATCATCTTAGTTGTTGCCAGGACCCTGTGCTCAAGAATAACACCAAGGAGGTGTGTTACGAAGGGGGCAGGGCAGTGTTTTGTGCTTTCTTTGCATTTCAGAAGTTTCAGTGACTTTACCCATTTTCAGTCTAGTTGTTTTTCTTGAGTGTGTTTGGTGTGATTTTAATATTATGAATTGAATGCAGCTGTTCAAATAGTGACTTAGATGTACACCTTACAACTTTTTACTGTAAAGATGTGGCCTCTACACATTATACATGCTGGCTTACCATAACATGCCAAAGATGTGAATTTATAAACCTTATCCTTTTTGAGCCCAACTCTCTCAGATATATTTCAGAAAAACCAAGCCATACACAATCCCTGCCCAAGCTGGGTCATCAGAATAGTAGTGCACTGTGAGGCTTTGTTAAACTAGAAGCCATATTGGTATGACAGCTCACAGGTCTTTATAAGAAAAACTACTCAGCACTGGGTAAGCCTGCACTTGGAGCACATCTCACCTAAGATGTATGTAAGAGTCAGCTACAATGTATGTTTAGCAAGCAGGACTTCTCTGCTTGCTAAAGTGTACTATGAGGTGTTATAGGTAAAGAGTGGCTAATATTTTGTCCCCTTGTTGTTGTGATGAAAGGCTAAGTGAGAAAATTGGAGTCCCCTACTCATTTGTTTCTATAACAGCTCTAGCTTGTTTGTTCCAGTGTACCATGCTAACACAATTCATATTCACATAGAGTGTAAGGATTGAAAAGCACTGCCTTGATAAGGCGCCATTTTCCTTAAAGCAAGGTGAGGTTTTCAGAGTTGGGATTGTTAGGGTTACCTCTCCTAGCGAGAGGCACAAAGATGCCTACTTGGATCTGACAGTACACCAACAGACCGAAGAAACAATTCTGAACATATATAGCGTGATGTACTACCAGGTACTGGAATTTACGTACAGATGTGATGACTTGGGCAGTTGCATCTCTGGAAATCCCAGCTCAGCATGGATGGTCACTCCTTAACCCTGTGTAACTAAACTTCCCTGTGCAGCACTCAGGCACTTAAGCCACTGAAGAACAACTGCAGGTAAGTGTGGATTGCTTATATAACCTTAAAGGGGTCCTTGTAAATACTAGGAGTTTAGAGAATCTTATGAGTTTTAGTGAGCTTCACTCATCCCTCCATGAGTAATCTGTAATCTAAACACATATGTTAGAAGGTGATTTGTCAGGTACATCATTGCTCCCACCAAAGCTCAATGATTCTGCATATCAGTAAGGGACCAAAACCCTGCACTGCAACAAAGAGCCTCCAGTTTCCCTGCACGGTCCTCTTCTGCAGGAAAACTTGGCTACCTCCTTAGTGGAATAGGAAGGGTGGCTTCCTCTTGCACTGCAGTGGGCAGTGGGAATCTCCCTATTGTCTACCCTGTCAGTAAGTTATCATTCAGATTTTTAAGACTTTTCAGGGCCTATAATTGCAACTTTTTTTTTTTTTGGTAATTTCCCCCTGGAAACTTCACTCTTGCTTTTGAATGAGCCAGACCATCTCTCTTTTGTAGTTTTTTCTTGGTTTGTTTGTTTTATTTTGTTTTCTTACCTCTTTTTGGGTGCTTTAGTAACGTATGAATCCAACAAACATTCTGGTCCAAATCATTCTCCTACTTCACAAATACCATGTCCCACCATGGGGATCACTAAAGCTTCATGAAAATAGCTGAAGCCCTACTAAATCAACTTCTTTTAAAACTCTCCTATAAGCACAGTTCTATTTGGCTTGCTGAACTGGATGTTAAATTCTGCCTTCTCAGATCTAGAACCCTCCTACATGCCTATCCTTTGTCTAAAGACTTGTAGTGCTCATGGAGACCTATAGAAGCACTAACCAAGAGTTCCCAATTGCTCATATCGGTCAGTCTAGAAGAGACTGATTTTCTTTTATTCTGGTTGGATTTTATTATATGCTTGACAAAACCTAGAGTCACTTGGGAAAAGTAATTCTCAACTCAAAATTTGCATCAAAATTTGCCTGGGGAGATTGTTCAACACTTAAGAACACCTGGTTGCTCTTCCAGAGGACCAAGGTTTGATAGCCAGCACCTACAGGGCACTTACAACACAACTGTCTGTATCTCCCGTCTCATGGGATCCAATGACCTCTTCTGCCTCCACAAGCATGGCATGCAGGTGTGGCACAGACTTAGATGAAGGCAAAACAAAATCAAAGCAAAACAAGAACAAACCCATATACCTAAAAATAATAAATTAAAAATATATTAAAAGTTGCATTAATCAATTTGGCCTATAGCCACATTTGTCATTCTTGATTGATGACTGATAAGGGAGGGCCCAGTTCACTATGGGCAACACCATCCCTAGGAATGTGGATCTTTTTTGTTTAAAAAAGCTAGCAGAGCATGCATGACCTAGCAAGTGATCCCAGAAGCAGTGTTCTTTCATGGTCATTGCTTGAGTTCCTCTTTGAATTATTTCTCTGACTTCCCTTGGTGTTGGATTATGACCTGCAGTGTAAGCTTGTAGTTTTTTGTTTTTGTTTATTTTCCACAAACCAGCTCTCAAATAAATACACAGAGATTTATTCGTACCTATGAATGTCCAGCCTTAGCTTGGCTTATTTCTAGCCAGCTTTTCTAATTTAAATTATCCCATTTTTCTTTAACTGTGTTTTGCCTCTGGGATTTTTACCTTTCTTTATTCTATATATCTTTCTTTCCTTCTTATTCTGTGGCTGGTTGTGTGGCTGGGTGGCTGATCCCCGGTGTCCTTCTCCTTTCTTGCTTCCCCCTCTTCTCCTATTTATTCTCTTTGCCTGGCAGCCCCGCCTATTTCTCTCTCCTGCCTAGCTATTGACTGTTCAGCCCTTTATTAGACCAATCAGGAAGGGAAAGTAACACAGCTTTACAGAGTTAAATAAATGCAACATAAAGTAATGCAACGCATCTTTGCATCATTGAACATTTTTTTTTTTTTTTGGTTTTGGTTTTGGTTTCTCAAGACAAGGTTTCTCTGTATAACAGTCCTGGTTGTCCTGGAACTTGCTTTGTAGATCAGGTTGGCCTCGAACTCACTGAGATCTGCCTGCCTTTGCCTCCCAAGTGCTGGGATTAAAGGTATGAACCATCACTTCCCAGTGTGTATAATGCATCTTAAACTAATATTTCCACAACATAAACTCTTCCTCCCCAAGTTGCTTTTGGTCATGGTGTCTTTTTCAACAACAGAAAGAAAACTAAGATGAGTTGTGCCTCAGATTCATCAGGCTTGGCTTCAAGGAGGACAGAGTTGTTATTTTGCTCATTTTCTCTGTTTCCATGGTTCCCAGACTGGTCCCATCTGTCCTGTGTCCCATAGCCTCACAAGCTAGGCTAAAGGAGGCTTTTCCATTTCTTGTTTAAAAGTCTTCCTAATTAAAGCAATTCAGAGGTATTGTAGTCCCTGATTATCATTTTCCTGCTCTGGGCTATTATTAAGCCCCTGTGTGCATGTTGAATCATACTTCTGTTTCCCATCCTCTGTGACTCCTTGGGTCAAACAAGAGGAGAGTCCTCTGTCACATCTACCTCATTCTCCTCATACAATTCTTCCTGTTGGGTTCAAGTGTTGGCATCCCAGGAAGAGCTTTAGGATGGGTCTTAAGGATTTACACTATAAAGGATTTACACTCTCCTTTATACTGTGCCACCTATCAGAAATGCCAGCCCAACAGTTCTGTTTCCTCCTCCCCTTTACCCACTTTCCCAGCCGCCTTAGCAGCTAGCATGGAAGGTACTATAATCATGACTTTTCCCTTTATAATTTCTCCCTTACAGGGACAAGTTCTTTCTGGGAAGACTACTCAGAACATCTGTCACATGTTTTATCACTCACAGCAGGGAACATACAAATTCCACTATAATCTGTGTATACTCCTATCACATTGTGCTACTTTAAGAGATTTTAATATATACTCTGGCCCTCAGCTGTTTTGAAGATATCCCCATACTTCCATGATAGACCCCATTCATCCTGGATATATGCTACCTCATACAACACAGAAACATTTAGCTGCCCTGGGATCCTCCACCACAAGGACACTTTGCCATCAGATAGTTTAGTTTCAGATGGATGCAGTATCACCTGTAGCAACAGCCACACAAATGCCAGTCATAGGGAAGAGGCACACCATGCCAAACCATATAGACAAGAATGGCTGTGGCAAGAATGTCCCAGCAGATGCTCCATCCTTAGATGCATCAGCCTCAGTTATACACCTTATTAGCCATCCCAAGGGCCTTGCAGCAGCTTCTCCACTATTCATCTTTGGTTTTATTGAGTCCCTATTTGAGCAACAATTGCGCTATATTTGGTGGGGGGGGGGAGACTTTGTATTTATTCCAGAGAGACAGGACAATGACTGACGAAAGAAATTTTAGCTTGGTGAGCCAATGAATTTGTTGAGATTACTTATAGAAGTGTGGGTGACCCACATATCAGCATTTCTGGAAAGCTCACCACAGCATGAGGGACGTTTCGTTAGAGCTACATAGTTAGAGTTCCCTGTACAGTCTTCAGGCGGCTACAATGTGAAAGAGTCTCCTGCTCTCCCCTCATTTATTTTATGCTGTTTAGATAACTTCCAGAAGGGGCCTCCTGATTCTCGCCTAACTTTCTAGTGAATTTAGTGAGAGTACTATCATCTTTAAAGTCTTTAAATTTGTTCTTGTCCTGAATATCTACAAAATACTGGCAAAGTGAGTATACTTTATTCCTCTTATATTGTTTGTGTATTTGATGATAATATCATATTTGAAATAATGTCACTTCCCCAAATAAAAAGATCTGGTCTGTCTTCTTTCATAAAGGACCCTGATGGGATAGATTGGATGGACATAATTCATGACCCCATCTCTTTAAATTTGGAAATCTGTGTTCACTGTAAACTGCAAAGACGTTGTTGAGGCAGATGTGGAAGGGAGAAAGACCAAGCAGACAGCAGCTGGAACAAACACTTTCAGTTCCTAATCCTGTTCTTTTCAGAACATAATGAGCAGTTTCACCTTCAGCAAGTATTATTCATTCCACTTTTTGTTCAGAAAAAAAAATGAAGTGTTGGATAAGATGATATATTAAACTAATGGAGCTCAAAAACACTGTACATGCCCCCTTTCTTTGAATAGCAAGTGCTAGGGTCAGGCATTGTACATTCAGGGCTGGCTGAGCTGGTCCCTGACCTCTATGCTAAACAGCTTGCCTTGTGAAGCCATTTGGAGAGGCCATGGCCTGCATAGAGAGAAGCGGAAATAGACCAAGGGCAATTGTTTCCATATGCATTTCTAGAACTGAGACAGTGGAGCACTTTGGAACCAGCAGGAAAGGGAAGCAATTTATCCTCTCACATCCTTCAGAAGCTTCACGGGGAGTTCATGACCCTAGTCTCCCAAACACCTTAGCATATTGGTCCTTGAAAGGAGTTAGAAGCAACTGTAAGAGTGAAGGATATTTATAAAACATGCATATAGGCTTAATAAATTCTTTGAAGCATGATTTGATATTCTCCAATGATATTGCTAAGCAATGCATATTAACACCATAGACAACAGAGTATACAATTAACTGCATTTTGTTTTGAAAGAAGTCATTCTCAAACTGGCAATGAAGTGTGAGGCTTTTCCAATTATATCACTTGGTCCAGTAGCAAATCAGAAAAAGAAAGATTAGCAATGCCCTCTTTTCTTCAATTAAATCAAGTAAGTATTCCAGATTATATTTAATAGAGACAGAGAACGTTGACTTTTACTTTATTTATTTGTTTTCTAGACAGATGTTTATATCAATGCAGTCCCCATCAACACTAAGGGAGCAAATTGAATTTCCCAAATGATATTTGTAATAAAGACCTCATGATATAGCCATAAATGTATACTGAAAAAGAATAAGGCACCGATGGGCATGGGTATCCCATGACTCACTAATATTTTCCTCCTTTCAACCACACTGACTTTTGATTGCCATTTGGGAAATTCACTTTCAGTGATGCCTGAAGCCAGCAATTACGTGCTTTAAATTATATACATTAAGTCCATAGTTCATGCCTCTGGCTGTCACAAGAGTTCTGGTCATTGCTCTCTCCAGTTTAGTCTCCTGAGCAAAACCAAAAGCAAAGGACAAACACTATCACATTCACTTCTGGAGAACATGCAAATATCCAGCCTCGTAGTTATGACTAGGATGTCCATTTTTACAGCACAGTGAATGAGCAATGTGTTCATGTGCCAGTAGTTCCTAATGTTAGAAACAATAAACTGTGATTCTATGCACATAACTACAAACTGTGTCTTGACTGTTTTCAAACTAAATGTTGGTAGAGAACATGGACACATGCTTGAACAGCGGCTTTGTTTCTTTGACAGAAGACTGACTAACAGGTGTCGTCATGCAGGAAAGCACATTTCATCATCTGTAGATTGGAGATTTCCATGCTATTACACTGACGTTATAAGACATCTTTAAACATAGTTCATGGATTACTTAATTACTGTAAAATCAGTCTTTAGAACTTGTTTGGAAGTTCCTATAAGCTTTTCATTGAGCAAGTGTTATTAGGAATGGGGTATCACAGAAAGTAGAGAACTTTCTGTGGGAATATAACTGTGGTAGAGAGCTTGCTGAACTTGTGTGAGGAACTAGGTTCAGTTCACAGCACCACCAAAAAACAGGATACTATAAAATTAAAACCCACAAGGCTATAGTATCTAATGCTTGCTGTGCAAAAGATATCCCCATGCTTATTTTTACATAGGAAATCTCTTCTTCTGATGGGCTTTCTGGGCTAAATCCCAAGGAGCATGGCATCACTGAGAAGGAACAGAGGTTGTTCTAGTTCCTGCCAAGCTCGGGGTCTTTGAGGAGGCTGCAGCTTTGCCACTGAGTTTCTACCAACCCCTGGGTTAAGACAGGAGATATAGCCAGAAGTAGCATTTGACAGGAAAGCCCAAGTCTCTTGATATGTTGAAATATGATGTTAGTTCTATACTTTGAGCATGCCATGTAGTTCACAAACTGTACTGTTCTCTTCTGAAGGCTGACTTTGCAAATGAGGACTGCTAAGAAAAGAGAGAATGGGTCCTGACATCTAGAGAATTGAATTATAAGACATCTAGAGAATTAGTTACCAGATGTCTCCCTTATTTCCTTTTTTTTTTTAATATTTTGGTTTTACACACAATCAGAATCATATCTAAGAACTGGATCGGAAGTATGAGAATAGCAACCACCTGCTTGTGTTGGACTTGTTCTCACAATGAGCTGTTACTTGCAACCGCTGGAGTTTGGGATCTTAATAACAATGGAAATGTAATTATACAAAGTAGCGTTACTTCACAGAGTGCCTTGGATCAAATTTGTTGTTTATTTACTTCACAAATATTTCTTATCACCTCCCCCAATAATACGTATATGATAGCACCATTTGAGTATTATTTCACTAAGTACTCTCTGTACCTCCCTCCTTCTCTCCTTCTCTCTGTCCTTATCTGTTTCACACATCTACATATTCTCTCCCCCCCTCTTTGTCTCCCCTTCTTCCTCCTCATCTTCCCCCTTCTCTGCCATCACCCTCTTCTCACATCTACACATTTGTGCACCAAACATATGTACACACAAACTCACAAACCCCTGACAAATGCATCATAAAGTAAAATAATTTCAAACCTAAACTCAATTCATACTTATCTAAAGGAATCCAGAAAATATATTCCTGTGAGTTAAAGACATTGAGTGCCTATATTATGTAGAGATTTTTTTAAATTTATTTTTATAATTTAATTTAATTTTACATATCAGCCACAGATTCCCTTGTCCTCCCTCCTCCAGCCTCCCCCCCCCCCGGCCTCCCCCCAGCTTACCCCCCATTTCCATCTCCTCCAGGGCAAGGACTCCCCTGGGGATTCAGCCTGGTAGATTCAATCGGGGCAGGTCCAGTCCCCTCCTCCCTTCACCCAGGCTGAGCAAAGTGTCCCTGCATAGGCCCCAGGTTCCAAACAGCCAGCTCATGCACTAAGGACAGGTCCCAGTCCCATTGCCTAGGGGGCTTCCAAACAGTTCAGGTTAATCAACTGTCTCACTTATCCAGAGGCCCTGATCCAGTTGGGGGCTCCTCAGCTATTGGTTCACAGTTCATGTGTTTCCAATAGTTTGGCTATTTGTCCCTGTGCTTTTTCCAATCATGGTCTCAACAATTCTCACTCATACAATCCTTCCTTTTTCTTGCTGATTGGACTCTCCCAGCTCCACCTGGGGTGTGGCTGTGAATCTCTGCATCTGCTTCCATCAGTCATTGGACGAAAGTTCTGGCATGACAGTTAAGGTGTTTGGCCATCCGATCACCAGAGTAGATCAGTTCGGGCTTTCTCTCTACCATTGCTAGTAGTCTATTGTGGGGGTATCTTTGTGGATTTTTGGGGACCTCTCTAGCACTTTGTGACTTCCTATTCCCAGGGGGTCTTTATTTATCATGGTATCTCTTTCCTTGTTCTCCATCTCTGTTCTTGATCCAGCTGGGATCTCCCACTCCCCTAAGCTCTCTTTCCCTCAACCCTTGCCCTTCATTACCCCCCGTCACATCCAGTTTGCTCATGTAGATCTCATCCATTTCTTGGGTGATCCCTGTGTCTTTCTTAGAGTCCTGTTTCCTAGGTAGCCTCCCTGGAGTTGTGAGTAGCAGTCTAGTCATCCTTTGTTTTACATCTAGTATCCTCCTATGAGTGAGTACATACCATGTTTGTCTTTCTGAGTCTGGGTTACCTCATTCAGGATGATTTTTTCTAGATCCATCCATTTGCCTGCAAACCTCATGATGTCATTGTTTTTCTCTGCTGAGTAGTACTCCATTGTGTATATATACCACATTTTATTTATCCATTCTTCAGTTGAAGGGCATCTAGGTTGTTTCCAGGTTCTGGCTATTACAAATAATTCTGCTATGAACATATCTGAGCATGTGTCCTTGTGGTATGATTGAGCATTCCTTGGGTTTATGCCCAAGAGTGGTATAGCTGGGTCTTGGCAGAGATTGATTCCCAATTTTCTAAGAAAGTGCTATATTGATTTCCAAAGTGGCTGTACAAGCTTGCATTCCCACCAACAGTGGAGGAGAGTTCTCCTTGCTCCACATCCTCTCCAGCATAAGCTGTCTTCAGTGTTTTTGATCTTAGCCATTCTGACGGGTGTAAGGTGGTATCTCAGAGTCATTTTGATTTCCATTTTCCTGATGATTAGGGATGTTGAGCAATTCCTTAAATGTCTTTCAGCCATCTGAGCTTTCTCTGTTTAGAATTCTCTGTCTAGCTCTATAGCCTATTTCTTAATTGGACTGTTGGGCATTTTGGTGTCTAATTTCTTGAGTTCTTTATATATTCTGGATATCAGCCCTCTGTCAGATGTGGGGTTGGTGAAGATCTTTTCCCATTCTGCAGGCTGTCACTTTGTCTTGTTGACTGTGTCCTTTGCTCTACAAAAGCTTCTCAGTTTCAAGAGGCCCCATTGATTGATTGTTTCTCTCAGTGTCTGTGCTACTGGTGTTATATTTAGAAAGTGATCTCCTGTGCCAATGCGTTCAAGACTACTTCCTACTTTAGAGTTCTTATAAATCAAAATAGCATTGAATTTGTCATAATTATCTTTTCTTTCTTGAGATAGAAAAATATCTGGTACATTCGTTAATGTACCTATATGCAACCATTATGCAAAACTATTTCCATTATTTTAAAAAATATACTTGATAAAAAGTGAAAGTTGTTTCTGGATTTTACTTACTATAAAATGTAATGATTTTAAGTATCTAGGGAGTGTCATGGATAAACTATTCTCTAGAAAGGAAAGTCCACAGAACTAACTCTTTTCTTTCTATTTGGCATTTGAAAACTGTTTTTTTTATTTGAAGAATGTATTAATTCTTCATATATGACTGCATAACTTTTTATACAGTCATATTTACTAATGACTATTGTAACATTCCACTAGCCCATCTCAACAATAAGCAAAAAAATGACATAATTACCCCAAAATAAGAGAAATTAGGGCTAGATTCAGACACATAAAGTGATATCATAATGTTTCTGAAAAGTCTCTCCCTGTGCTTGTGAGAAAGATATCTATCCTTTAAATTGGCACCACTTTACAAAATCTTTTCCAGGGTGGCCAGGCTAGGGTAGCCACCTGGACCCTTAGGACAAGTTGCAGATATTACTAACAAGCTGATGGGATGGTTAAAATAGTGAAATTAATGGAATACTTGTTGGGTTAGTGAGCTTGGTCTCCTACGAGTTTCCTGGAGCTTTTAATATAGTAAACTGCTTACAAAACTCCAAGAGCGGCAGAAATTGTATTGTGGAGCCATTGTAAACCTTAATTTCCTGCAGAAGTGTTTCCTTTTGCCTTTATTGAGGCAGATCTCCCAATGCACTCCAGAGTGAGGAGGAAATAAGCACACACGTGCAGGATGAATGGCCAAGCTGGGTCATCGGTGTTTTAGTCCTGGGCTTCATTTTCTTAGCTGTTTTCCTTCTTCTTGGAGGGCATGTTAGCTTGAAGTGGCCTCTGAGTTACACTGGGGCAAGTAAGCAGATCGGAAAATTAGGGACCACAGGAAGGAAAGGAGTCCTTATCTGGGAGTCTGGTTGAAGCCTCTTGTCAGCTGAGACCCAAGAATTCCAGCACTGTTAAGAGACTTCCTCTAAAGGTTGCTTACACAGAGAAAATATTTTGTTTAGATGGAGACAGTTGGAATAGAAATGTGTAAGTAGTAGCAAGTCCTTCTTCTGTTGGAAGAGTATATGACCAAGCCTGCTGCAGCCCTTCTCCCTTCCCATTTGTAAACCAAAGTTTTCTAGGAATTTCGCAGCAAATGTGTTTTTAGGAAAGATATACATTAAACCCTTATGTAATCCTTATGACCCATGGTTTTACCATATGAGATTGTAACCCTGGCTAAGTCACACTGGAAAGTCCCCTGTGATCTCATCAGGGATAGGGAGTGGCAGGGACACAACAAAATGCATGTGTCTTGTAATCCCTTTGAAAAATGTCACTTCTGAAGCCACAAAATTGTAGGCATGGTTATTCAATTCTCTTTGATGCCCAGACACACATTTGGGTGTTGTGATGGTTTGAATAGGAATGGTCTCCACAGGCTCATCTATTTGAAAGCTTGGTTGTTAGGGAATAGTGCTACTTGACAAGGATTAGGAGGTGTGACATTGTTGGAGTAGGTGTGGCCTTGTCGCTGGAAGTGTGTCACTTGAGATGGGCTTTCAGGTTTCAAATGCTCAAGCCAAGCCCAGTATCTTCTCTCTTCCCTGCTGCCTGGGGATCCAGTTGTAGAACTCTCAGCTCCTTCTCCAGCACCATGTCTGCCTGCATGCCACCATGCTTCCTGCCATGATGTCAATGAACTAAACCTCTGAAACTGAGAGCCATCCCCAATTAAATGCTTTCCTTTACAAGATTTGCCACAGTCATTGGTCTCCTCACAGCAATAGAATGCTAACTGAGATAGGTATGGACTCTCTCCTTTCTCTGAGCATTTCTCTTTTATCATCTCCCACCTATTAATCTATTGAAGTGTCTTCTTAATAAACTGTGACTCTTCTTCTTGTGGCTTTTCTTAAATTCTTTTGTGGGGAACAGTCAAGAATCATGGCTTCACCTGGGTGTCTCTGAACACACCTTTGGCTCTTACAGGATGGAGTGTGGTGCTGTTTCTGCCCCTCTCCACTGTCTCTGACAATGAAAGGAAAAACTCAGCCTCCTTCATTGGAAGCAGACCTGCCTCTAATTTGCCAGATGTATTTCTTTTAACCCTGTTGGAGGTTATGTATGGAAAGAGTGGAGCGGGGTTAGCACTTGTCTTAGCTGTTATGTCTTGATAAGGAGAGCTACCATTTCTATGGATATATCCTGCCCACAAATGAAAACGTGATTCTTCTGGTAAGTCATGAAATACAAGACACACTGCTGTCCTGGCATTTATTTTATTATCTGGCATACATACAGAGATATTCTGACTGTGTATGTCTCTTTCATGTCACAAGACTTCATAAGAACATTTTGCAGACAAAATCCCAATATAAAAAGATAACATAAGATTTTTCCTCATCAGCCAGACTAGATAATCATATAAACAAACCACTGAGTAATCCCATATACATAAAGGTCGAGAGTGCATCATTGATAAAACATAAGCCGAGAACTAATTTATTTATTTTTTCCATAGTATCTTTCAGTCAGGTCAATGGTACTTTTCCAATGAATTCTTCGAAATTCTGTTAGCAATTGTAGTCCATCTGCAGAATTTGTATTGTGATCTATGGCAAGCTCAGGCTATCTTAGTTTTGTACATTCATATATAATCTTCACCAAAGAGAATTTATAAGCTTTGAAACATGGGGTAAGGTGTACTAAGCCAAGGCGGCAGAGGGAGGCATTGAATTTACCACAAGGGTGGCAACTGATTCTACAGAACACAGGTCAAGGGCTAGGGCAATCGCCAAGTCACTAAAGTGCTTGCCTTGTAAGCATTAGGCTCAGATTTTGACCCCTCGAACCAATATAGCAATTCTGAGTGCAGTGACCCCAGTGCTGGGGAAGGTAGAGGCAACAGTCTCTGAGGCTCCCTTGTGAGCCAGCCTAGCCTAATTGTTGAGCTCCAGGTCAATGAGTGAGCCTGCCTTGAAGCAGGTGGAAAATACCTGAGGAATGACACCCCAGGTTATTCTTTGGCCTCCACACACATGCATAATCATCTGCATATGTATCCCCCTTCACAAACCTGCATCTACACAAACGGGAACAGATATACACATGCACTCACAAACACACACAAACACACACACACACACACACACACACACACACACACACACACACACATTAACTAAAATTAAAAGACTTTCAATATTAAATTAAACTTATAGCATGCTTCCATTTTGGTCAATAGGGCTCAGATTCTAATCATGAGTTCTTTCTTATTTGTTTAATTTTTCTGGTCTCTCTATGTCACCCAGTCTAGATTGGCACTCATTATGTAACTTTTGGCTGGTCTCAAATTTGGAGTCTTCCTGCCTCAGTCTCCTGGGTGCTATAAGAGCAGGTGTGTGCCCCTGTGCCCAGATGCACATGAGTTCTTTGCTCTCCTTTTCCTATTTTGGGTTATGTGTCGTACTTCACATAAATGGATGTGTCACCCAATGCAAACATTTGAAGGAGAGCATTTGTTTACAGATGCTAAACAAACGATAAATTCACATAATTCCAGAGACTCTAATATGCTACACACTGACAGTTGTTTTAATGTATTTTCTAACAAATAAGTGAAGCATTAAATCTATGCTTATCCACTGACTTTTGTGATGTGATTAATTCAGAGAAAAAGTTCAATGCACTTTTTTATCTGTTACAAAAATTGCTGACAAAAACAGGCATTTTAGCTGTGGCCTGACCTCACCTTCTGAACTTACCTACCAATCCTTACAGAAAACCTTTTGCAATAAACATCTTGATAGTCATTTAGTGCACTTATGGACAAAAAAATCATTAATATTTCCTTTCCTAGGAATTGCTTTTTCCATGTAAAGTTTGTGTTTATTTCTGTTGTTTCTTATTCATTTAAATCATCTCTGAAGTTTTGCTATTTTCCTGTACTTTTGTGTATACCATTGAACTTTGACCTGTCACTTGGTAAAGCATTAGTAGAAAGCGCTTTTGTGAGTCTCACTATCCCCACTGGGAAATGCCACCATGTTCCCTTCAGGACTTGTAAATAGAATGCAGTCCTGTGAGCAGAAGCCTATATATCACCTGAATGTTTATTAGTATTATTAATTAAGATGGGCATGGTGGCACAAGCTTGTAATCCCAGCACTCAGGAAACTGAAGCAGGAGGATATCTATAAAATGATGATGAGTTGTAGTGATTTTGAGACAACCCTGAGCACAAAGGATGACTCTGTCCCAAAGAACCCTAAAATAAAGTGCAAGCTGCTAGGCACTGCCTCAAGCATCCTGAGGCAGCACTGCCATTCAAGTTCAAAGTTCACAGTTAACAGTGTGACTTGTATACTTATTAAGGTTTAAAGAGCTCTGTTTCGGGGATACTTCAATTTTAAAAATCACTAGCCTACCACCCTGTGGTAGTTTGAAAGAAAATGCTCCCCAATGGGAATGGCACTATTAGGAGGTGTGGCCCTGTGGAGTAGATGTGATCTTGTTGGAGGAAGTGTGTCACTGTGAGGGCAGACTTTGAAGTCTCATATATGCTCAAGATACCGCCTAGTGTCTCAGATCACTTCCTGTTGCCTGAAAGATGTAAGACTCTCAGCTACTTCTCCAGCACCATGTCTGCTTGCATGCCACCATGTCCCACCATGATGATAATGGTGTGAACCTCTGAGCTGTAACTAAACCACCCCAATTAAATGTTTTCTTTTATAAGAGTTGTCATGGCCATTGTGTCTCCTCATAGCAATCGAATCCTTAACTAAGACACACATACTCCATAGTTCAGAAAGGCATTCCAGTACATAGTTAAGTGTTCCTGATATTCCACTGTTTATGTCCTCTTCATAGGAGAAGAGCAGAGTACAACAGACCAGCAAATACATCTTATCTCTGTATGCCTCTGTCACATCAAGCTGCATGATGCTCAGGTGCCACTCTGTATTTTCAGCCTTCTCCAAGTAACCAGGGAGGATCCATTTTGCAAGCAATCTCCAGGCTGCATTCTCTTTCCTCTTTGATTGACTGTTACTCTACTTTTTAACCTTTAGTCCATATTTAGGTCAACACCATTTTATTTATAGTTGGACTAAACTCCTATTCTTAGAACTATTTCTTTCCCATTTCCTGTAGTCTGTGGGTATGCAATATGCAGACATAAATGCTGATAAGAATAAAGTGCAGGATCTGCACAAAGGAACAAGAACTGGCCTGGTACTGGTGGTTTTGTCCTACATGTAGTTTTAAAATTTTGTGTGTGGGGACAGATATGCAGGTATGTGAGAGGGTGTATAAGGGTGGGAAATGTCAATACATGCACAGGAGTGTATTGTGCCCTTCAGTCTACTGCTTTTCTCTTTATTGTCTTAAGACAAGGTCTCTCACTGGACTGGAAGCTTGTTCCTTTAGCTAGGCTGCTGGCCAGGGAGTCTCAGGATAAGCCAGTCCACCTGCCCCAATGCCTGGCATTTGCATGGCTTCAGGGCTTCTCCTTTTTTCAATTTTTTTTTAAATTTATTCTATGTCTTTCACATAATGTGTCTTGATCACATTCATTCCCTGCACACCCCCCAAAATAAAACAAAATTTAAGAGAATAAAGGAAGAAAATAAGATGAAAAACATTTTAAAGGGGAAGGAATTAAAAATCGTGTCTTGGGAAGCTTCAGTGTGACCCAACAAATCATACCATATACCCCTTTGTCCATAAATCTCTGCTTGCAAGTGTTTATTGCAGAGTCATTTGTCTGGTTCGAGGTCCCTAGTCTCCACTACACATTTGATGTTGGGACCCCACTAGGATTCTTCCTGGATATTTCACTGCTTCCCTGTTTTGTGGAGATCCCGCAGCTTTGGCTCTGCAGGTCAGGTCCCTTTACTTAGTCCAGGAGATCATAGATGGGGTGGATGTTGGGGCAGGCTAAGTCATAATCCTAGGTCTGGGCCTCAGCAATGGTAGGGTTGGTCCACCAGATGGGAAATGGGGATAGCTCTCCCACGGTCATAATTTTGGGGCTGGCTCACCCACACCAACACCAACAGGGCTGACTCATCTACATGAGTGTAGTGTTGGCACAAAGTAAACACTCAAACAGTACGGTAAATGATATTATCCCCTTTATGTTAAACCACAAAGGATTAAGGCCTACCCACCCACACTTACCAAGGTGCAGGCCTGCTCTCCCCAGTGCTTCAGCTGGTGGGGTCAGGGATGGCTCTTCCACTCTTGTGACCACAGGGCCAGCTTTCCCACCTGCCCCAGGCATTGATGGGCACAGGAGGAGGGCATCTTTCCCTCGCCTATGCCACCACAAGCTGCTGGGCTTCTTAACTCGGGGTACCATGCTTGTGGAGCAACTGCTCCTATCCACTGAGCATCCTCTCCAGCTTGCTTGACTTCTCTCTTAAATGACCAACATGGCATATTGTTATTTACACACACACACACACACACACACACACACACACACACACACACACACACACATTGCCTAATTATAGTCTCTATGAATTAAAGAATCTCATCTACACGAGTATATTGTTTGGTACAAGGTAAACTCAAAAAGTATGGTAAATGACATTATCTCCTTTATGCTAAATCACAAAGGATTAAACCATGTAAAAATAAAAACAAAGATAACAGTTGTTTTGAAGTTTACAACACATGGGAACATAACGAACCTAGAGATCATTTGATGACATTATGATTTTATACTGAAAACCATATCTGAGATCGAAAATAAATGTGAAAATAAGGAGTGAGGAAATAGTGTTCCTAATTACTTTCCTTGGCATTTACACACTGATAAGTTACAGCCAGGTAGTGGGCTAAATTAAGCTCCTAGAAATACCACTTCCCTCTCCTTCTGGAAACTCATATTGGAGATTTGACAGAATGTACCTGGAAACCCAAGTGAGTCAGCAGACACCAAATAAAAACACCCACCAGCACAGAGAGCTCAAAATCCCCAGTTAATAAACAAGGCATCAAGGCCATGGTGGCCTCCAGCAGCTGGGAGATCAGAAGCAGGCGGAAGAAAGATGCTGCCATCTTCCCCATAACTCTGTTCTCCAGTCCTTTCTAATGCTGCCCACCCACTCAGCTAATTTGCTAGAAGCTTACCTGCTGGAGGATGAGAATAAGAGCTCCCTAGTGCAAAGCAACTCAGACAGTGGTGCAATTAGAAGAATATGCAGACCTTCATCTAGAGGTAGTGCCATTTCACACTCTGGCAAATCTTCCACCAGGTGAAGGTACCACACAGGCTCTTACATTAGCCTTGATAGCAAGCAGCTGGAGCTTAGCCTAGGTCACACATCACTGAGTGACAAGCGCTGGCTTTGGGCTGCCTAGTCTGAGCCTTGCACAGCTGGAAAGAGTACAAAGCAAGGATAAAATATATCTACCATTTCTAAAACCCTCTGCTTTTATTCATTTTATCTCCCAAGCATGCCCTGTCTCCATAACAGATTATTAGAGTTGCCCAGCTAATCACCTTCAAGAATCCACAAAAATCCCAAAGATGTCAGTATATGTTTTATTACCCACATTTCTATTGGAAATACTGCCTCGGTAGCAGTATATAAAAATGTTCCAAAAACACTGTTGCTTTTTTTTTTTTCTGAAGAGTAATTCTGGCAAGCACTTTCTGTGTGGTGGAATTCCAGAAGGACTGTTGTTCATGTTCTGTTTGTTAAAGTCGATTAGCTTTATGGTCAACATCGCTCAGGCTTTGTATGTGGATTTCAGCATACTATGAAAAAGATGGGACAGGACGAACAGCTTGTATCCACACAGTCTTTACCTTCTCCATTAAGAGCAAAGGGATCAAACAAAGTAGTCCAACTTCATATTCTAGAGTCCCTGAAAAATTAAAATAAGGGGGCTGCCTGGACATCATCTTTCCCCATGTGAATCATCCATTACAGTAGTATTTCACATCAAGACTCTCAGGGCCAGGCCCTCTGCTGTTTCCTTTTTACTCTTTGTTTTGATACTTGCACTTTCTTAACATAGTTTGGCAATACCCTTTTTTAGCTGTTCATCTACCTCTACCACCCATGTCCCCCTTGCCAACCATTTTGTTTCTGGATGTTTATTATGAGTGGCTGAGAACTTCCAGGCTTTGTCACCTTTGCCCTTTGGCTTAATGCTGCTTATCTGAGCCCACTGAAATCAGACCTGAAAGTGCAGCACGTGTGGCTAAGTAGAAAATCCTGTTACATGGACAGAAGGACATGATTGACGAACATCCTAAAGCAAGTTGTGCAGCAGAGATCCTGCTATTCTTAGAGTGAGACATGCTGCCCTGGTCTTGCAAGGGAATTATTGTTACTAAGAGACGCCATAATAGGACAAAAGCTTTTCATTTTAACTAGAGATAAGATCAACTAAGCTTTTACCCTCTTAGTCTCTATTAAGTCTTAGAAAACATCATCTGCCATGCAAAGAATAGCTTATGCCTTGCGATCTTAGTTTTCTAGGTATGCAACTTACCAATTCATTATGATGAATCAACTCATGTAATCATTACATCAATGTCTATTTCAGCTTAGTTAAGAGCACTAAGATTATCAAGAATATTGATATGGTTGAAGCACCAGTTAGATATGGTTACAAAAGTTTCCCGGTCCACTAGGGTGGCAAAGGAGCCCACAGAAGTGCATTGAATATGAGTGAGAGTTTCTAGCCAGGATATACCTCCGTACTAATAGCCTTGCAATTTAAAATTAATGATAATTAAGCTTTTATTTACTTCTAAGTGCCAGAGACTTAGAAGATATAATTGAAAATATAGTAGTGATGATAATCATGGTTTAGAAACTTAGGGGTCTGTAGATGTATCCAACCTTCTTATTAAATAATAAACACAGAACCAATGCAAAGAAGAAAGCCAAGAGGTCAGAGCTAAGAGCTAAAACCTTACCCTTCCTCCTGCGGTGGTCCTACCTCTCCGAACCAGAGCTACCCCTGTGTTAAAGTCTTTATATAGAGTTCCTGTCCTACCTTCTCATTGGTTGTAAACCCAACCACATGACCGCCTCCTCACAGCCTGTCTGTATAGGCCTCCAGGTTTTCCATGATTGGTATTAAGATTAAAGGCATGTGTATCCAATAATGGCTGTATCCCTGAACACACAGAGACTTACCCAGCTCTGCCTACCAAGTGCTGGAATTACAAGCGTACGCTACCACTGCCCTGGTTTCCTATGGCTTGCTAATAGCTCTGACCCCCGGGCAACTTTATTTATTAACATACAAATAACATTTTAATACAAATAAAATATCACCATAGGGGTCTATCTCAAGTGAGATAGGGAAAAATAAATCATGGCACATTTTGAAGAATATTATGAAGTCGTCATTGATATTTCGTTAATTGAGAAAATAGAAAATGGAAGTGATTTTGAATCAATTTGGAAAGTTCTGGAGAATAGCAAAGATAAACAATGTTATGGAAGTTTCTAGAAAAATAGATAAATTGTATTCATTCAGAAATTAGAGCATGGCTTTCACTTTAAGAGTAAAATGAACATCCATGTTCTTGTTATGATTACGGATGGGATTATAAAGATTTTGGGACTGGTCAAATCTGGATTTGATTTCTGGTTCTGCCATGTAGTTATGTTACCTCATCCATGAAATACAACTAGTAATATGCATGCCATGTGACAATTTATAGGATTAATAATTATAGGTACTACTTGGCCTGTGATACAGTTATGTTCCTAATAAACCCATTGTAAGTTGAAAGTATTCTAAGTTATAAAAACAGAGATTACTAACTTGCAAGCAAACATCATGCCTCATCCTGGCCTGCCTTACATGAGCTCAGAACATTTGTGTAAGGCTACCGTTGGACAAATTGTGTGCAGAAAACCTGTATTATGATAAAGCACTGAGAGATACAGAGATAGCTCAGTTGGTAAAGTGTTTGCTTTACAAGTGTGAGTGTCTCAGTTCAACCGTCAGAAACTACTTAAAAGTAAATGGCATGGCAGCACACATTTATGATCCCAGTACTAGGGAGGCAAGGCAGGTAGATCTTGGGAGCTTGCCGGCTAGCCTAGTCCACTTGGTAAACTCCAAGTATACTAAAAGATCTTGCCTCAAAATATAAAAGGTGGATGGTACCTAAGGAATGACACCTGAGGTTGACCTCTGGAGTCCACAAAAGTTAAGTTCACACATGTGTACATGCACTTACAGACACAGATGAAAACACATACATACAATAAAAATAAAGTATTAAATAACTTCTGAAATTGATTTAAAACAAGATTGGAAGTAAGAGTGGAATGGTTATATTAGTATGCTTTTTAGACCACTGTAACTTTTTTCCTCTTATTGAAAATAAATTTTCTTCTCACATAATGTACCCTGATTAGGTTTTCCTCTCCCTTTACTAACCTCAGGTCCTTCCCACTACCCATCCTACCCAGACCCACCTCTTGTCTACCTCTCATTAGAAAACAAACAGGCTTCTAGGGGATAAAAATGAAATCAGATGTGTTCTTGGAGTTTGAAGCCAAAAACTAGCGTATTGATATTGGACAATACAACAAGAAAAGAGCAAAAGAGAAGACACAAGAAACAGACACCTACTCATTCTCACACTCAGAAATCCCATTAAAAACACAAACAAACTGCAACTGGAGGCCATAATAGATACACAAAGGACCTATAGAGTAAAAAAGAAAGATTATAAATAAAATAAAAAATAAGACAAAAAAGGAGGAAGAGCTCTGAGAGGAAATTGTGATACAAGGAACCTCTAATAATGACACTGAGTCTACTGACGGACATGCAGTAGTATGTTTCCCTAATAAGATTTCCTTGGAGAAAACTATATTTTTATTTGCAAGTGGTTGTTCAATTTGCAATAACTTCTCATGGTGAAATTTTATTTGTGTTTTAACAAATAAAGCTTGCCTGTGGATCAGAGGAAAGAGCCAGCCACCATATTAAATATAGAGGTCAGGCAGTGGTAGCACATGCCTTTAATCCTAGCATTTGGGAGGCAGAGATTCATCCAGATCTCTGTGAGTTCAAGGCCACACTGGGAACTGTAGCTGGAAGTTTTTCTCTGTACCGCCTGGTCCTGAAGCTGCTGAGATCCAAGTAAACACACAGAGGCTTATATTATTTTCCAACTATATGGCCTAATGGCTCAGTCTTCTCACCAGCCAGCTCTTACATCTTAAATTAACCCATTTCTATAAATCTATACTTTGCTATGTGGCTTGTGGCTTACTGGTACTTTACATCTTGCTTCTCCTGGCAGCAGCAGCATCTCCTCAGCTCTGTCTTTCTTCTTCCTCTCTAGTTGAAATGTCCCACCTAACAGAGCCAGGTGTGGTGGTACACACCTTTAATCCCATCACTAGTTAACCATAGAGATCTGGAGGTCTGTACAGACAGACAACAAGTGATCGAGCTGGGCAGAAAGAGAAAGTGAGGTAGCTGGGTGGAGAGAGGAAGTAAGATGGCAGGGCACAGAAAAGCATATAGGCGTGAGTATATAGGAAGTAGCTCTCACTTGGGCTGAGGATTTGCTAGCGGTAAAAACTTGTGGCTTGGCTTGTTCTATTCCTCTGATCTCTCAGTTTTCACTAAAATATCTGGCTCCAGGGTTTCTTTTTTACTAATAATACCATTTAGTAATTCGTGTTAAATCTGGGTTAGGGATGGAGGCATGGGTCCACCTTTCCTTTTAGCTCTAGGATTCCATCCAGTGCAGATCTCTGTAGGCCTTGGGCATGCTGCTCAGTCTCTGTGAGTTTATATGCACATTGATACTGTTGATTTAGAGGGTCTTGTTTTTTTGGTGTCCTTCATTTTTTCTGGCTCTTATACTCTTTCTGTGTTCTCTTCGGTGGGGGTTCCAGAGCCCTGAGGGGAGGGATTTGATGAAGACATCCCTTTTGGGGATGGGTGTTCCAAGGTCTCTCACTCTTTGTATAAGGTCTGGCTTTGGGTCTCTGTATTTGTTCCCATCTGCAGCAGGAGGAAGCTTCTATGATGATGGCTGAGCAAGGCACTGATCTGAGTATAGTAAACTGTCATTAGGAGTCATTTTATTCCTACGTTTTTTAAAACTTAAGAACAGTTTTGTTTTCCCCAAGGTCCCTAGGCTATGTAGTCTCAGGTTCTTGGACATCCGAATAGTGTTGGGTATGGGTTTCATCTATGGAGTGGGCATTAAGCCAAATCATATACTGGTTGGTTACTTTGTGCCACTATTGCCCTAGCATACCCTGTGGGCAAGATATCATTGTAGATCAAAGGGTTTGTGGCTGGATTGGTGTTTATGTTTCTCCTTTGGTAGTAGACAGAGTACCTTCCTATACCAAAGATGCTAGCATATAGGAGTGAGGGCTTTATGTAGTCACCAGCCTGACTTCTCCATGTTCAATGAGTTGTGTAATTGTTGTCTTTAGCAATGGGAAATTGCTGTCAGTTTGTAGAAAGCACAATATAGTCTTGGCACCAGCGTAGATTGTTTGGGAATTCTCATGGAACTTCTTTGACCAACAACTCAGGTATAACCTAATCCCAGTACTAGAAGCTTCACTTCATTGGATAGCCATGTCAGAACTCTGTCTCCCCCATTATTTGGAGATTTCTTTTAGATCATCTTCATTTAATGTATATATTTTAGGAAGCTTCTACTCTATTAGACTTACATACTACCCTTCACATGGCCCTTAAATTTAGTTGAGATGATCATATGTAAACCATTGTAACTTTGAAAAAATATTTACTTATTTTATGTTGTGTTTCAAAGTTTTGCCTTAATGTTATGTTGTGTGTTTCAATGTTTGCCCGAATATATGTCTATGAACCTCATGTATGCAGTGCCTGAGGAGCCCTGATGCTCTGGAACTGGAGTTATAGATTGTTGATGGCTACCATGTAGATGCTGCAATCCAACCTGACTTTGGCAAGAGTTGTTAACTACTGGTATGTCTCTCTAGCCTCCACTGTAACATTGTTTTTAAAAGAAAAATACTATGCTGAACCATTGTAAGTTGGGGCTCATCAATATATTATAGCAAAGTTTGGACATTGAGTGAGTCTTCAGCAATGGCACCTGTCTTCAATACCATGTTCATTAGGTTCCACGGATTATCCCTTTGCTACCGTACAGAGATTGTGGACTGTAGATGAATTTCTAAATGGTCTTATTAAATAAAAAACACAGAGCCAAAAATATAGGGGTGAAAGCCTTGGAGAGATCAGGGAAATAGGGAAAGCCACCAGCCAACCTTACCTCACCAACTCTGCAGTTTGCAAATGTGAGTTACTTCTTGTTTTACCCACACCTTTATTGTCTTGCTATTCTGCCCTCTCATTGGCTATCTCAGCCCAGCTACTTCACTTCCTTGTCACTGCCTATCTGTACAGACCAGGTCTCTATGGTTGATACTGGGATTAAAGGCATGTTTCACCATGCTTGGCTGTGTTCCCTAGTATGGCCTTGAACACACAGAGACCCTTCCTGATAAGTGATCAGATTTAGGGCATGTGCTGCCTGACTTCTTGTTTATTTAAAATGGCTGGCCTTTCCCCCTGATCTCCACACAAGCTTTATTAAAGCACAAATAAAATATCACCACATTTCAGCACAAATAAAATATCACCACAGTGGACTGTGTTGTTAGACATGTGTTCGGAGACTTAGCTACTTGAATGAGGTTGATTGACCACTAGGTTTTTTTCTTGGTCAGCAGCTGTGGGCTGTGTTGAGTTTTAGCTCTGTGTGATAAAGAGAATATTGGATATATTTTTAAAAATCTACATCAGGAAGGGAAGTTCTAACGAGACCAAAAGTCTAGTCTAAGTTTTAAATAACCATACAAACCAAGCAGAGAGGGAAGCAGCAACTGTGTTAAGTAAGTGTATCATAACAAGTGTATCCCATTCAAATACAATGTGAGGTCAGATATCCTAACATTTATTCTTCTAGCACATCACAGGCTACAGTTGGCGAACCTGTATTTTGTAATAGTTGATCAAAAAATATTATAGTCATGTTGCCATCAATAAGTCTTTTTGAAAGAAAAATATCCAATAAAAATGTAGAGCTATGTGGGACCTAAAGAGATGGATGAGCTCTTAAGAGTACTTGCTTCTCTTGAAGAGGACCTGGGTTTGGTTCCCACACCCACACAAAGGCTCACAACTTTCAATAACTCCAGTTCCTGGGAATATAATGTCCTCTTTGGACCTTCATGGGCACTCAGCATACATATGGTGCACTGATACATACAGGCAAAACATTTGTGCACATTAAAATACAAGTAAATTATAAAAGAATGTATAGTTATATGAAATATAATGACAGTTTTGTCAGCAATGGACTACATATGATTTTTTTCATAAGCTGGATATTGATGGAACCATTTTTTTTGGATACCTATACCCTGTGATATTCTCACAATGATAAAAATCACTCAATGACCCAGTTCTCAGAACATATCCTACTGTGAAGTGATACGTGAGTGTGTTTTAATAGTGATATTCCTATTGTTATTAGTCTTTTAATTAAATGTTACCAAATTTTAATTTTATTATTTTTAGAAAAGAATATAAGTAGAAGTTACAATGTTTTTACCTAAGTATAGTATCATATACAATGCCTGATGAAAGATGAGTTAAGCTTCCCACCTTCTTATAGGACCCTAAACCAGTTATTTGAAGTCCCTTCACTTAGAATTTCTTATCTATAATTGGCATTGGTAACATATATTTCAGTTTGTAGGGATAATTTAATTAAATATGACATCTAGAGCAATGAGTATGACACTTTATTTTCTAGAAGATATGTGGTGTGATATGGATATACGTTCATGGTATGGGTGTGTGTACATGTGTGGGTGTAGATGTATCCAACCTTCTTATTAAATAAGAAACACAGAACCAATGCAAAGAAGAAAGCCAAGAGGTCAGAGCTAAGAGCTAAAACCTTACCCTTCCTCCTGCAGTGGTCCTACCTCTCTGAACCAGAGCTACCCCTGTGTTAAAGTCTTTATATAGAGTTCCTGTCCTGCCTTCTCATTGGTTGTAAACCCAACCACATGACCGCCTCCTCACAGCCTGTCTGTATAGGCCTCCAGGTTTTCCATGATTGGTATTAAGATTAAAGGCATGTGTATCCAATAATGGCTGTATCCCTGAACACACAGAGACTTACCCAGCTCTGCCTACCAAGTGCTGGAATTACAAGCGTACGCTACCACTGCCCTGGTTTCCTATGGCTTGCTAATAGCTCTGACCCCCGGGCAACTTTATTAACATACAAATAACATTTTAATACAAATAAAATATCACCATATGTGGGGGTGCTGTGTACATGTGTTTATGTGCACGTGGAAACTAGAGATCAATGCTGGACTTCTTCTCAATTGTTCATAACCCTTTTTATGTTTGAGACAGGGCCTCTCTCTGACTTAGTTTGATCATCTGACCAATGAGCTCTGGGTCTCAACCCATCTCTGCACCCCCGGGGCTGTGATTATAGACATACACCACTTCAGTTGGTTTTTATGTGCATGGTGGAGATCCAAGCTCAGATCCTCATGCTTGTGTAGCCAACACTTAACCAGTCAGCTCCATTAAATCGTATACTAACAAATATATTTAATGTGGAAAATATTTTGTGTGCATTCATGAATTGTGGATTAATAAATGAATGCATTACTTTTTTGGTAAAGACCGCATTGAAATCCAACTTTAGTCAATTAGTTATAGAAATAACAGGGGCATGATTCCTCATTAATATCTATTGATCATCAAAAAAGAAAAGTAAATGTAGCCATCTCAAATGTGTGCATTTGTAAAGCAAAGAGAGAATAACAGCTCTTTCTTTTCAACAGATATTTTATTTGCATCAAAATATTATGAAGAGAAAGTAACTGTCATTTAACTTCTTTAAAGCTTAATAATCACTAAGTAAAAACATCAAGTTACAAGTAAGATAAAGGAAATTAAGGTCATATATAAAATAACCCAATAAGCTCTTCAAGTGAAGTTAAATGTTGTTATAGATAAGTTATTTCCTAAATCAATAGAGAAAGGTCATATTGCCAGTTCTTTTAAGTATCAAAGGGTCACCTTCAAATATCTGTTCATTTTTTTATCCCTCTCCCTTTACACACACACACACACACACACACACACACACACACACACACACACACACACTTTTTATTTCAAAGCCAATAGAAAATCTACTTAAATAGCTCGCATGTTGTGGAGAATCTAAAACTGACTTACTTCTTGATGCTGTGAATTTTGTTTTATCATTCAGAAGATGTAACCTGTGCAGTGACACATTGTTGCCAGATAGAGAGGTAACATCTCTCAATTGGTATTGGCAGCAGCTCTGTTTTTATTGACCCTCTTGCTGGTAAATCTGAATGTGAGCTCTATGGAATCAGAAGGGAAATAATAACTTTCTTTAGTGCCATTCAGGCAATGGAGAATGATTTTCCATTTGTGGAAATATCATCTAGGAAATAACCTGCAATGGCAATTTGTCAAGAAAAGAAATCCATCACTAAACTTGATAAGACGGGTGAAGAGAGAAGCATGTATGTGCAGATTCACAGTTGCCATTTGACCCTAGGAGTCCCAGAGACCATCAATCATCCCACGCTTCTCCCCCTTCATTCTTTCAGCCTCCTCTCATTCTTTGCAAAGAGACTAGCATGCATTTTTCTCTATTCAAGGTTATGCATGCAATAGCTTCAAAAACACTTCCCCAAATATTGTCTACAATCTAATGCTGGCAAACTGACAATGTACTATCAATAATCACTAATATCCCTGTTCCCTGAAAGAGGAAACTGAAAATGCAATTGACTGACTTGCTAAGATCACACATCTAGAAAGAGACAAATGCACCAACAAAAGTGTTTTCTGAATCACTGCCTTATAGAATATGCCCTGGCAGCGGGATCAGGATCCATCCCTGGTGCATGAGCTGGCCTTTTGGAGCCCACTATCTGTGGTGGGACACCTTGCACAGCCTTGATGCCCGGGGAGGGCCTTGGACTTGCCTCTCCTGAATGTACCAGGGAGACGTTGGACTCCCCCAGGGAGACGTTGCCTTGTTGGAGGAGGGAATGAGGGATGGGTTGGGGGGAAAAGCTGAGAGGGGCAGGAGGAGGGAGGAGAGGGGGATCTGTGATTGGTATGTAAAATGAATTAAAAAATCCTTAATTAAATAAAAAAGGAATATGCTGGTAGGAGAGATGTAAAAGGGGTCAGAAAAAAAAAAACAAGAAATATTGAGCATATGAAGAGTAAATATTTTCCACTTTCCTACTTATATAAGTTTTTTATTCAATTGATATTGAACAATGAAAAAAGATGGTCTCAGAGTCTGTACCAGATACATGTTTGCACAGTAATGTCATTCATGTTGATAGAGTGTTGCCAACTTCTTTGAGAATGAGCAGAAATGAATAAAACCTCATTTGGTTATGGCTCAGGATTAAATGTAGAGTTCATTGCACTGTATGGACAAGATAGCTGAAAAGACTAGTCCAGGTTCAAGAGGTCAGGTAGGGAATGAACAGATGCCATCTGTCCCTGGGAAGAGCTATAAAGCCACACAGCAGGAGATCTGGATACAGAGGGAGGAGTCACTGGAAATAATTTTGCTACCTGTGGAGCATGGACACAACTCATCATTCCCAATGTGCTAAGAGATTTGGAAATACACAGATGTCTACATCACATTTGAACTCTGCTATGCAGGAGTTTATGGACTGATGAGAGAAACAGGCACAGAAGAGGATCACTGCAAGGCAGAGCAACTCATGGGAAATCCATGTGGAGACAAGCACTTTGATCTACAAAGCTCAGCAGCATAAGGCAAACAATGCTTTTTCTGTACCTTATGTCTTGAATTTCATGTTAACCCAAAGCAACATTTAATCAGATCTAGATAATAAATTATGAGTTTCTAAAATTAATTTATTTGGTAAGTTTACTAGTTACTTTTCTGTTACTGTGATAAAATGTCTTGGCCAAGGCAACTTATAGAAGAATTTATTTGTGCTTCCAGTTCCATAGAGAAAGAGAGAGTCCATGTGTCAGGGGAGGCATGGCAGCAAGCAACCAGAGCGGGGAGCCATAACTATAAAGCAGGGAAACAGAACTAAAAGTGAGATGAGGTCATGAATTATCAAAACCCACCCACTGTGATGTATTTCCTCCAGTGAGGCAGCTATACCACCTCCGCCCACTGAGGGCCAGGTGGTCAAATGCATGAGCCTTTGGGAAACATCTCTTATTCAAACAACCATGATAAACAAGATCAAACATGTCCATCCTCTACCTTGTCATGGACTCAGAGATCTAGAGCTTGTCTTAAACTGACACATAGGTATTTGTAGAGGTATAGTAGTCTGTGTATCCCTCATTCTGAACACGTAATCCTTTCCTTTCTTTGCTAATGCATTAGTTTCTAATTCAGCCAAATACATATGATTATACCACATGTGTTAGAATATACAATCTAGTAACCTTGAGACAAAGAAGAAATGGCAATGAAGGATGGAATAAACTTCATTTTGCAGAAGGCTTCAACAACTAAATACGAATGGAGATAACTCACAGTATTATATATTAGCAGGCATCATTTCAGAGTGAAACCTACTGAAGGAGAAACTGGAAGACCCTGAATGCTAGATCCTATGTCATCGCTAGCCATGTGGGATTAGCACAGTCATTTCTCCTGTCTAATCGTGATTTCTCCATTTATAGAGTGTTAAACTAGGGAAATATTCCAGTTTATCTAAGAGTTCAGATCCCATGGAGCTGAGGAAATTGGGAATAGCTATCAATGACAGTAAGGAAAAACAGAAAAATGAAAGGGAGAACAAAAGAGAGGGAAAGAGAGAAAATGGAGAATGTCAACCACAGTTAAGCTCCTAAATTTACAGCACAAATAAGGATGATTTCTTAACCCAGCCAAGCTGGTAATCATGACTTAGTAATAATATTTGATAATAATGTATATATGTGATATTACATAAGGATTATTGCATAAGGATGCTTACTTGTATGAAGGCACTTAATAGTTAAAATAGGGTCTGCCTCATAATGGTCTCAATTAATAGTATATGTATGCTCTGCTTCTCAATACTAGTAGTTAGATTACAGAAGGAACAAAAGTAACTTTTATATTTCCTACTAAGAAACAGGTTCTAACCTGAAATATTACCTGTAACACTATTTCATTAAGTAGTTAGTCATGTGTCATTTCTAATAGATTTGCAGTGATTGAATGATCTATTTAGTACTTATGAAGAGGTTTTTCAATATTGATAAATGATACTTGCTGACCATAACATTGGCTTATCAATTTTAGTATTATATAATAATAGTGTTTTATTTTTTGAGAATATTAAAATTTAAATTTGAGAATACTAAAATTGAAACTTGTTTTTTGAGAATATTTGGTAGCCACAATTAACAAAACTTAATTCAATATAAATGAATATCTTAAGATAATTATCAATAAATATAATTTCTACCTGAATTTGGCATAGAAGGCATTAGACAAAGGACAGCCAATACTGTTGAAATGGATGGATATACCACTCTCTTATCTCCAGATACACAACTTACCATTTTCTATTGAAAAGAATTAACACTGGAATTTAGTATTCTATAAATTTAACCTTGGAAACAGACTGTTTCTCATATTCTAGGTGTGGTACATTAAATCACTGTATCCGGTGCTTTGAGACAGACCAGTTTCAGCATCTCTGGGGTATTTATTTTGCCACCAATATCAAGCCAGCCAAAAACCAAATAAGCAAATGAACAAACACAGGAGTGAAACGTCTTGACATCATTCTTACTGGCCAGGTTTGTAAAACAGTCTTTCCAAAGGATGAGAAAATCCATGTATATTTCACTTTTGTTTTCCAAGTAAAGCTACTCATTTCGCAAACTGGCACAGCATGTAGAAGTCACTTCACTGCCACATGCAGGATTTGATAAAATTTCGTAGCCATAATTAACACAGATTAAAATGAACGCAACGTCGATGAATGGCAAGTTTCCTTTAAATATAGGTGATGTAAACATAAATTCTCTCTTCCCACACCCACAGCAACACTATGGCAGGAAACTGGTACTGTTATTCATTTGGGGTGGGGCTGAATTAAATATTAACAGTCAATATCACAAAATTATTCACAAATATTCAGTAAAGTTTGACATACTTTCACTTTGATGAGAGTCTTTGTTCTGACATTGTAGACTTACTTAGGTAAGATTGTCATTTGATTTGCTTTTCCTTTCTCCTCTTTCCTCCCTCTCTTGCTTCTCTCAGTCATGTAGACGGCTCTGTGATCTTTGGTATTCTGGACCCTTAGCCACTATAAACTTGCTGTGCAGTAAACCAAACACAAACATGTATTTCTAAGTGTCAAAGAGGTCAGTTATCTATTTCAACACCTACATCAGCAAGGCTAGAGATATGGCTCAGATGTTAAGAGCACTTGCTCTTGCAGAGGCCCATGGCTCAGTTCCTAGTACTCACAGCCTAGGGCTCACAAACATCTGTAACTCCAGTGCCCTCTTCTGCTCTCCCCAGGCTCTGCAGGAAAGCAGTATACATACAGATAACCAGGCGCACACACACACACACACACACACACACACACACACACACTTCTATTTAGGTGAAAAATATAGATTTTTCTGTTACATTATCATGTTGAAAACCAGAATAAACAAATATTTAATAACACATTCTCTCCTACATAACATATCAGTTCATATGGAAACTGCAACACACACACACACACACACACACACACACACACACACACACACACACACACTTTCAAAGATAATGTCATTGAAAGGCTAGTTACTATTCCCGAAGCTTCAAAGGTAAGGGATGTCTTCTCACATGTGTCCTCTCAAAGGAGGAGAAACAAACCAATATTATGTACTGATAAAAGTTAGAATGCTCATAAATGGAAATAGTTTAAGAAAACCAAAGTATGTTCATATGATTGCCACTCAGCCAAAATGCATTGAGTAGGCAAATGTGCATTAGCCTGAGGATTAGTTACTGATAAATAATTAAGACTACAAAAGGTATTGATATGATGATCCAATATATTTTGTACAAAATCTAACACACTTGAAGAGTTCACAGTTTTTCTCCACAAAAGCATATTATAAAGTAGTTTTCTATATTGACTCTAAAAAATTCTATTAAGAAAATATTAAATTGAAGTTAATGTCCATGTTAGAATTAAGGCAGCAGTATCTAGTATGTCCTACATGTTTGATGCTGAATGATATTTATTACAACATATTGTGTGACAAATTGTCTATCATACATATTAAATAATATAATTAAATTTTATATTTTCTTTTATGTCTCATAAATGTATCTTACATTTTTGCTAAAGACTTTAATGAAATGGTATTATTTCATTTTACTTAATCTGTGATTTTGAATTGATTGTGATTCAGTAACACTATTTTTAAAATCTTAAATTAAGTGTTCTAAGAACATGAAATATAATGAACTAAAGGCCTTTGGGATTTCAGGAGAACCTGGGATGCTATCTGTATAGTGTCCATGAAAGAAATTAAACATGAATGTGTCATATATGGGGCTATTGAAACTAACACAGTGTCCTAAATCAGATTGTTCTTCTGTAAGTGGATCCCAGAGCAGTGCCACAGCTGGATCTGGGTTCCAGTCACGCAGCACTGTTGTAACTGCTGTCAGATCATCCTGAAGCAATGGTTCTCCAAGGCTGCATTCTGTTTGACAGTGTTAGCAACGGAGACAGCAGCTCCCTGCATTTGGCAGCTGGCCGAGACCACTACAGAGGTCTAACAAGCTCCTGAACTGGAGTCAGTGGCCATCTTCATGTCTCAAAATCAAGTTCAAGGTCTGAGGGAGCAAAATGGTAGTGTTCCTGGCCCATTTCTCTGACCTTTTAAGATTGAGGGCAGCCAAGGATGACAGCCTGCTTTCTCTCCAGGCTCCACCCTAATATTATTATACGTTTCTTAGTTGACTGGGAGATTGCCATTCTAATGAACCAAGGTGAGTTTTTCAGAAGCGGGTGGGAATTGATAGACTTTGGAGGAGGAGAGGTGATTAGATGTGATCTTGAGCATACATTTAATCCTAGGATTGGGACTGTAAAGCATAAATTGGCTTGGCTTCCACTGCACTTTGCTCATTAAAGCTGTTATTCTAGGAAATCTAATGAAAATTTTATTTAGATGGTGCAAGAAATAGATAAGGAGTGTGGTTGCTAGTGTTGGATGGCATAGAAAGAGTTGAGTTGTCCAGGGAAGAAGAAGAAAGGAGTGTATATGTCCAGCATGAGAGGTTGGAGAAGGGAGATGTTCAAGTACAGAGGAAAATAGCAGTTACTAATCACCTAAAGAACTGTGTCGCCTACCCAGTATGTCATTCAGTCAAGGGCAGAGGTATAAGGCAACAAAGACTGACTTGATGTGTACAAAGCAGAAGAATGGGAGCAGCTGCCACCGAGTAGCAGAAGAAAGTCAGGCACAAAGAAACTGCCCAGGGCACGGGATGTGTGTATGTGTGGGAGGATGACATATGTCACTATCAGGACATAGAAATAAAGTTATACCAAATAGAGGTGGGGCTGGAAATGCAGCCCAATAGCTGAGTTCTTATCTTGTACACATAGGGCCTAGGTTCAATCTATGGCAACACACACACACACACACACACACACACACACACACACACACACACACCAGAAAATCAAACGGAGCAACAGAAAGCTGTGTTTTTTCTCCTCCCTTAATACTTCCATTTGGAGTGTAAGAGGAAGCTTTCAGAACAATCAAGGAACACAAAGAAATGTCACAAATAGGAATGGATAAATGGTCAGTGGTTCAGAGCACTGGTTGCTCTTCCAGAGGACCTGGGCTTGATTATCAGCATCCACATGATAGTTCATAATCATCTATAACTCCAGTTTCATGGAACCCAAAACCATCTTCTGGCCTGTGAGGGCACCAGGCACACAATGGCTTCACAGACATACCTGAAGGCAAAATCAGCCATACGCATAAGAAATGTTACGTATGTGAAACTTCAACGTTCAAATGGCCTGGGAGAGTCCACACCATTAGCGTTGGGAAAAATAAACCAAACCTTTCATCTGCCCATCCCTCAGGACCTGTGGATGGAGTAAAAGCATATGCAGAGCAAAATTTGAAATGCTCATAAGATTTGGGCTTCTATATGAAATTACCAATTGTATTTGCTCTGTTTCCTTTTAAGTATTATATTTCAGAAATTCTGTCAAATTTGTGTCTATCTCAGTTATCCTAATAATGCTGAGTTGTCAAGAGTATGGATTGGGGTAAGAGGACAATTTCTTGAACTTAAGCAAAATCTTTTCTGGTTGCAATATTTTAAATGATGATAAATTACCATAGACAAACATATTGTGCATGAGTTCCTTCATAGAAACAAAAAAGGAAAATTTGTACCTTAATTATATATAGAAAGTGTAAAAGATGTATTGAGGAATTTTTACACAGAAGCAGGATGTGAACATTTGGAAGGAAAATGTAAGAATTTAATGTTCAAGTTCTATGAGTTGTTTACAATTATTTATTCAGATGTCTATTCTGTGTTAGGGCACTACTGAGTGCCAGTCATAGAGCACTGATAAACTGTGTCTTCGTGCCCAGAGACTTCAGAGTTTGGAGGACACTTTGTAAAGGAAAATGAAAGTTAGATATCATCCATTGTGGAAGACTATCTTTCAAACTAAGTGTATAAGTTAGCACAAGGGAATAATTGCTGGACTTAGCTGCTTCCTATATGTTTCACATTGACTATAAAAATTAGTAGAATTTTGTGAGGAGAAGAAATCAAACAGCCTTGGTCATGTTGACATTGGGATCTGTTACCACCAACACAGTTCTGACATTTACAATAGCATAATGAATAAGCTCTCTTTGGCCTTGTCTATACAACTTATTTATGATATCTGCAGCAGAAGGAAAACTCAAGTAAATTTTTCCTTTTTGTAGTCATGGAAATGTTTGTCAGACAACCTGGCAGGTGATTTAATCGTTTTAAATAGTTTAAAACAATGCTCCAGAATTTATGCTTCAGGCTATCATTTCCCCCCCACACACACCCTAACCTCAAAGAACTTGACACAAATATTTTCTGACTCAGTTAATTTTATATTTATTTAAAAAATCATAAATGGGGACTGAAAGATGGCTCAGTGCTAAGAGCACTTGCTGCTCTTCCAGAGGACCTGAATGAAACTCACAGAACCATGGCTTGTCAGCTCATATGTACCTGTAACACCAAAGGATCTGGAACTTTCATTTGGCTCTACGGGCATTTGAATTTGCATATACATACACATATGACCACACACACACACACACACACACACACACACACACACACACAATCACTCACATAAGTGAAATGTAAGACAAATCCTATGTATAGGATCTATGTATTCTGTGATTTTATTGATAGTGGCTTGTGTCTCATGAAACTGAGTTTTTGTCATTATTATATGGGCTTATATAAATTCTATTTCATGCAAATATAGAGAGTGTGCCTTATGGATCTCTTCGATAGCTCAGCTGGCACAGCAGAGAACTATAGTCATTATATTCCCTGACAGCTTAATTGTTTTAAGCAGGAAAAGAATTGATGTTCTAACCCATGTACAGGTTAGCCTTGAACCCTAGTTCATACCTGACCCTTTATGATTAGCAGAACATTTTCGAAACAATCACTTCTTGCCAGAACGTTCATGAAGATGAATGGTTTAGTGTCCAGTAATTGAATCCATGGGTTGCTTTGACTGTTTTTCAGAGCTTTCCTCTTTCTGCTAATTTTTCTCCATAAACACTTTAAAAGAATCTGACAGAGAAACATGACTATCATCCTGGAAAATACCCATTAAAATTTAGAACAATGGTTACTTTTCTGTGTAATATTCACAATAATTAGCAAACTCATTTAAAAACTCTGTATTAAAATATAAGCATGCTATTCTTAAAAGACTTTAAGAATTGTAAGACTATCTCAATTTCCTATTATGTATCAGAAGATGCTAGGACAAGTCCTGAGAATCACAGATGCATTAAAATATCAAGCAGGAAAACAAGATATTATTGTGAATTTTTCTCATCTTTGAACAGAAAATGTATAGATCAAAGTGTATTCCTATTAGTTTATTTCTATCCTTTATTTCTTTTGATATTAAGTCATCTCTTTGTTCTACAATTAGTTTCACTGATTTTTGTTTATATTTCTGAATTTTTTTCTTCATAATTTTGCATTTAAATAAATAATAACAGTAATGGGTTAAATTCTCTAATAAAATTAATCTATATTATTATAGATTATTTTTATGATATAATTTAATGATAGAGTACTTGTCCAGCCCTCATGAGTCCCTCACTTCAATCCATAGTTAGTTCAAGAAAGAAGAAAAAAGGATCCATGAGTTCACGCCAATACAAAAGACACATAAATAAATTGAGAGAATAAGACAACTCTACTATAGAATTCTAACAAATATAGAAGGGGTGAGTGATGGAAAATTACCATTTAAATCCAGTGGGGAATAATTGAGACAAGCAGGAGGCATCATGTTCTGTGGACATATTCTTGACAGTGTGTTGTAGAGTATGAAATTTACTCAGTCTCTCTACCAGATTGCTCATTAATTTGAACAAAACAGGATAAAAGATCTCTTCAAAATCTGTAATTTTGATGGACTCCACCTCAAGCAAATGACCAAATATCTCTTCATAAATAATAGAAAGTCCTGCCTCTGATGTACTGTTTTCAGAAAGATGAAGTATCAGACATCTTCTGTTCCTGCCAAGTAACCAAGAACTGATTCTTATTCATGAGGAAGCCCGTGAAAACTCAGATTGAGATATATTTGACAGAAGTTCTTGATCGTATTTTCAAATATGCCAATGTCAAGAAAACAAGGAACATCTTAGGAACTTTTCAAATTAAAAAAAGCTGGATGCAACACATGATCTTGAAACAACCGTTGTGGTAATCAGAAAAACACAAACATGGGTTTTTTGTATGATGTGCTGATGATGTAGCAATGCTAAGATCCTGTGTTATGGATATATTACATAATGTCCTCCTATGTGTTTTGGAGTGGAGGTAGATCAGATCACAAGCAACTACCTGAAAAATAGTTTCAAATGTTTATAAAATAATAATTATAATAATGATATATACAGCATTTTAAAATATGCAAGGAGAGATAAAAAGCAACATTTGAAGAATGTTAAAAAATGATGAATTTATTATATTAGATTCTTAAATAAAACAGGAAAGGAAACCTCAGTGGGCTACAGAGACATACAATATGGCATTCCTAGCCTGCTGACTAATGCCATGGTGGGATACTCTCTTAAGGAAGATCCTCCTTTCAAGTCTTATAGCTGATAGGATCAGGGAACCTGAATTTTTACGTCTCCAAGTCCCAATGGCCTCTCTGCTTCACTATCCAATTGAATGGACATCCCCAAAACTTGGTGTGGTTCCAGGACACTGCATGTGGCTTGAAGTATAGATTCACAGACACTGGTCTATATGAAGATAAGTTTGGGCTTCACTGTAGAGAGAAGTGAAAGTTGTTTCTATTTGGGAACTACAGCCTGAACTCATAGACAAAGAGTAAGACTTCATGTATAGGTGATATACATGGGGCTGGGACACAAATGAGTATGGCCAGGGTAAGCAGGAACCATCAGTGCGCTGTGGCACACCAAGTGTGTGTGGTTGAATTGTTTTCCTCATTGCTAGAGACTCAGAGACATTAGCTGGAAATAAAATAATTGTACAGGCAATTCTCACATACTTGAATAATGCCTCTGGCATAAGGCAATAAGGTGATTGTCCCATGGACTCAGAAACAGGGAGGACCTACAGGTCAGCTCCTGCATGAGCTGCATGACTCCCCTTGGCTGAGGCGATCAAAGGCATTCATTCAGGCCAGCAGAGGCCACTACCTTGTCTGGAAAACACTGGTGGGCAGGCAGGCCATGAAGAAGCCCAGCCAGCCTACATGTGCCCTTTCTTTTTTTTCATGTCTGGGCATGAGAAACAAACACCCACTCCAAGCCAGTGTACTTCAGAAGGAGAATCCTGGGAGAAAGCAGAGTCTCCCCGTTCTCCATTTTCCAGGATGGCACTAGTGCCGCTCGTGGTGTCTTGGTTTTATCTTGTACTTGTTTTCCCAACCTGCATCAATTTTCATAACTGCATCCCCTTTGTTTTGCCATTCCTTCGTGCCCAGCTTCTTCCATTTGCCACTTTCTTTGCCCCCCATTTATTCTATGATTTTATTGTTGATAGTTCACTTTTGTTAACACTTAACTTCCTAATTTATACTGTATTATCATAACTTCTCCCTTTTCTTCTGTCTTTCATATGATTGCTGTTTTCATTTTGCCTCACTCTGTTTAAATACGGTGCTCTGTTGTTGTTCCTGCAGTCTATTCTCTCCCCTCTGTGTACTCGTGGGAGGCAAATCCCCAAAGAAAGCTACTCAGAAGAGGAAATTAGGAAAAATAGAGATCTTCATCCCAACAGATGAATAAACTATAGGACACAAATATAAGAAGTGTTCCAAAGTTCCTTCTGTGATGGCAGGTGCCAGCAAACAAATGCTGGAGAAGATGAGGTCAGTCTGGATTTGCTTTTGTCTGGGTATTTGAGACATGCTTCCAATCCCACTCAGTGCTGTGGAGGTGGAGCCAGAAGGATCAGGCATTCAAGGTTATCCTTGACTATATAAGCAAGTTCAAAACCAGCCTGAATGACACTCCGTTTAAAAAAAATGACTGGGTGCAGGGCAGGCAACAATAGTACTCTGAAAGTTCCTAATTTTTCAATAATTGAATCCAAAGATTCCAAAATGACCAAAATGCTGAGGAAAAGGATCATGCATGAAGAATATTTGGAGGCAATAAAGGATATTATATATTGATGAAACTATTCAAACCTTCATTTCGGTTATTGATACTTATGCACACTCTGGATATACACTCTGAAACTGGTGAATTTTGTCTTATATAAATTATACCCCAACATTAAGGCAAATGGGAATATAAAGTATAACTTAAAATTAAGGTTTCTTTTTTACCATGAGCTGAAATGAAGGAAAATTCAGATTTTTTAATTTTAGAAAGCAAAGGAGCTGAGATTTAATTAAATCTTGAGTAGGAACAGCAGTAGGTGTTCTATAATCACATGGAGACATGTTGTAGGACCATTAGCAAACCCCTGTGGAATCTGTTGTTAGTTCTGAATGAGTTGCTGTGAACTGGGCAAAGACACATCCTGATGCTGAAAAGGCAAGGCTGAGTGGTAAGGGCTTCTTGTCTACCACCAGACTTCTGCTCGTGAGCAGCACATGCTCAGAACGGAGCTCAAATGAGTGGACCTGTTTATCTTCCCTTAAGACAACTCCAAAAGGAGCAACAGGGAAGTCATCAGACAAGGAAATGAAAGTTGTGGGCAACATCTGCCTTCTAGCCATACACTTAGCTATCAACAAGACTTTTATCAGGAGGAAAAACTGCTTATGACAGCCCTGAAAGATTTATGGGAGATCGGGAACAAAATCTATCTTTACAACTAGAAAGATTTTGATTTAGTCTCACACACCATGGGTATCTGTGTCAAAATAGACACCACCACCATTTGATGGAGATATAACTCATTTTATGATCTATCCCATAAAAAGTCCATGAGTAAATTCATGGTGAATTGGAGAAACCTCATAAAATTCTATCACACAGGACTCAGTTCTAGGCGCAGTGTTTTTTCTTATTCCAATCACAGAATGGTCTGGGTGAGCACTCATAGGTAAGCTTGCAAAGAGAGCTCACTATCTCAGAAACTAAAGCAATCAATCTGGCAAACTAAAGAATTAATAGAGGAAGTCTATATAGGATAATTTCTACATGATACATCCCTCAAACAGAGCTTTTACACTAGTTTAAATAGGTATGGTTTGATAAAATATGGATTGGATTAGCAAGTAAAGGATACACTTGCTTCAAGGCTTCAGTCAAGTTCTGTCTACAGTGTAGGAAGCAAATATCACAGTGGGGAGTCCTTAGAGAAATCATGAAGTTCTCCAGCTATGATCTTGAGATACAGTCAGCCAGAGCATTAACAACATTTACTTACCAAATTAGAAGAGGAGGTAGATAGTGCAATGGGTTTTAGAGGAGAGCTACAAGGGCTGGTTGAATATTACATCTGCAGAAGATGCCGAAAGAATAAGCCTTATTCTTTTGGTAAAAGACAGTTAAATCAAAGGCAAACTTAATAACCATCCAATAGAAATGAGGGACATGAAAGAATGGCAACAAACAGCTCTTTAAGCCACATAGTTTACCAAAACTATCGAAGAAAATTGGCTTAAATTGTAACTGCCTGCAAAGAATTTATCATTACCATACCTCCCAAACCAGACAAAGTTGAAAAAAGGTTAAGTTTCTATTATGAAATTTGGTTAACTCAGTCTAATATATATATGAAAATATATATTAGAGAATACATACATACATATGAGTATATCTATCTAGCATCTAGATGTAGATCTATATGTATTCATACTCAAGTCTTTTTTGAAGTCCACGTGCTGTCATATTCATAATTAATGCAATGCTACATGCAATGGAGCCTTTAATATTGTTTCTGGATGGCATAACAAACAATAGAGATTTTGCTGTCTTGAAGCCTGGTGAACATTGTCGAGATATAGCCAATTGCTACACTTTTCTTCTGAAATTCACTGTTTTTCTCCTGAGAAGCTGTAGGCTTCCTTGGATATTGATTTACTGATGGAAACCAAACAGAAAATTAGCTCCCCAGTGAATATGCCTGCTTTTATGACAAAGTGTTCTGGACTAGCCACAATTGCCATTTTTTAAGTGGTCATAGTTCATTTTGCAAATTACTCTTTCAGCTTATAAATTACACCAAAGTATAACATTCTTGTGGACAATAGACATTAATTACTATTTATGGCATGTCTGTTCTAAGTATAATGTAGCTAATTTACAAGGAAATATATATTGCCAAGTTAAAAATGCTTTTTTAAATATGTTTTTGTGTAAGGATTATTAAAGGATTCATGATCTGGACCAGATACTTCCCTGGTTATCCTGAAGAAAGTATGACTTCTTATAGTCTTCAGCAGTGCTTAAGAAAAAGATATTGGATATGTAATGCAACATGGAATGTTCTTTTGGGTTCTGTATCATTTCTTGATTATTACTGAATGCTGATCTCATTACTTAAAACATATGTAGTAGTAGTAGAGATGACTGATGATACATTGTACATGATACATCATAGTAGGGGATAGGTAGATTGTAAGAGATAGGGAGAATGTAGACATTTTCCTATCCCAATTCCTTGTTTTAGTGACAAGTAAGGACAGAAGGATCCACTGTTAGCTTAGTCTCGACTTCAGAATTGCCTACTCCTGACTGATTTATCATTACATGTATTTAGATTCTCTTTAAGCAATGTAAGAAATGTATTTATTAGCTTCTCTATATCTTTGTGTCTTTTAACTATGGTAAATAGTTTCTTTAAAATAGTAGTATAATTCTAGTATTAGCATTTACTACTAAATTTATAATCCACAGAAAAAAAGACAACTTTGGAAAATTGTAAGAGAAATTCTAACAGTTTTAACTTACTAGTTACAATAAGGGATGACAATAAGACCATCCATTTGAAGAACATGGTTCATATATCTACAGTTAACTCTACTTGGACCTGAAATGAAATCTTTCCACTATTTAACATGATGAAAACTACAATGGACATGCTTTACTTGTAGCAAATATGACCCAATCATTAAAACAGCAGGTCACCAAATGCCAACATTTTGTATCTCTATAATTTGTTAAATGATTTTCATTTTGTGAAAAGATGTCAAAATAATTTGTCATGACATCAATGTATGCAGAATACAATGAGTCTATGAGTTGTGGCCTCCTAAAATATTTCTTGTAACCAACAGTAATTTATTAAGTAATAAACCAGGAAGCTCATTAATGCAAAACCATTAATTTTCTTCTTCTAATATTATTATGAGAGTGATTCCATTTTAATTTCAGATGTGAGTGGTTGATATAAGACTGCAATTTTTATACCAGTAATTAAAGAATGATTACATTTTGCTTCTGTCAAATAGTTCTCAAGGCTTAATAATTTTTTGGAATGTTGCTTTGCATTCTATTAATAACGATGATAATGCTGGGGCAAATCACTAATGCTTGTATGGCATCTGATGTGTAGTGGTTGAAGTGTAGGCTATGCCGAGGAACAAAGCACATTGCTGGCCCTCCAGGTGCTTGCAGTCTAACTAGTGACAAGTTCAAATGTAGTAAATCACACTGATGTCTTACAGCTACAATGATTAAAATAGACTGTTACGTATGGCGTTTGGAGTTACACAGTGGCATCAGTCCATATGACCTCTTGAATGCTGATAAGGTATTCTTCAGATTTTGGCTTTCAGGTTCCTCTAAGAAATAGTTCTTGTCCTCCAGTCTAGCCTTAATGCGCCTATCATCTTCAACTGGACTTTAATATGACCTAGTCAGTGCTGCACATATGTCTAGGATGCTTGGAGTACTCAACAAATATTAGTATAGTGATGAATCTTAACTCACTATCACTCAGTAAGTTTTCAAACTTACGAGTGTAAGTTTGAAGAATTCTTGGTTGAGATGTATGTTTCCTGAAAATTCATGCTTACTAGAAAATGAAGTATTGGTGGTTACCCCCCTTTTCCATTCATCTATAGAGAGAAAGTTCAGGAAACCAACTATGTTTTAGTTATTCAACTTCTGGATTTCAAAGAAGCAATGCCTCCTGCTAGCCCAGTCAACATAGCACAGACAAAACTAATTCATTGTATTTTTACCAATCCAATACCCACACTGGACCATTCAACCATTCCCTAATCTGTGCCCTGAATAGACACACACACACACACACACACACACACACACACACACACACACACACAAAAAAAAAAAAAAAAAAAAAAAAAAAAAAACCAAAAAAAAAAAAAACCTGTTAAGTTGTTATAAATGAGCCCTGAAAATGAAGAGAGGGACACTGACATGTCTAACATGTTTGGCTTCTTCTTTTGGAAACTAATCATAGAATGAATTGGATAGATTTCCTCCCAAGCATTTTGAACACAGAATTGCCTCTTTTCCTGGTGTCCATGGTTAGCAAAAACCCTTTCCACTCATAATCGCTAGTTGATACTGAAAGAAACCAGACATACAGGTGTCATAATATTGAATAGGGTTGGAAAAAGACAGACTACATCATATATACAATGTAGAAATCTTTGTTACCAGTGGACAGAGCTAGAGTCAGAAAAAAGTTGTAACTGGGCTGTAAATGTGTTGTCAACAACACAATCCTGTCCAGGAGATGAGTCAAATTGCTCACTAAAGCTATGATGAGTAGAAAGTAGTGCAGGTGGGCAGAGCTGGAGAGAGAAAAATCCAGTCCAATCTGGGAAGACCATAAAAGTATCAGCTGTCCTTCACTCACACAGTGGCTCTATCCACACTAAGAGGGTAATCATCAAGACCATAGCAGCTGGCAATGGCAGAGTCCTAAAACAGTGCAGAGCTTTGGCTTGTGCTTCCTGTCAAAGCTTTCTTACATCTGTGTGCAGTTATGCAAGGGCAGCATGAAGCAGAGAGGATGCAGATTGCAGAGTGCTGTCTCCCATCTTCACACCTAGTGTTGAATGGGGGTGTTCTTGAATCACACTGAGTTCCTTGAAGCAGAAGAGGCAAATCCGAGTCTTCCCAGCAGAAGGGGCCCTCAAGACTCAAGGGAAGCATGGCAGGTGCAAAGGAGAGCAAAGATCCTGTCTGTAAACAAGGGATCCATGAAAGCAAATTTTACACTTCACGTTGTATAACGCAGAAGCAATATTCATTGCTTCATTATTGGAGCATGTGGCTATTAATTGGTTGAAAGACACAGTGCAGAAAGAGTTAGAGCCCTTCAGTACTAGGGCAGGAGTCACCAAGACAAAGAGATTAACTAGGATGGGTGTGTAGTGGTGTGAAATTATAAAATATTGGTTTCTGCTGTAGAGTGCCACACTAAATCGTCTCTCCAGCTCACTGAATTCTATGAAATGAATCCCAGAGGCCAATTTTCCCGCCCTGCCAGATGCCCCTGTCTTCTGCAACCTGGTCACAACAAGCATTATGGATAATCATAATGGAGATAAACAAAAGTAGGCAATACCTCCCAAGATTTAAACACATCTGCATGGCAAGTGTTTCTGTCAGAAGAGCTCAGAAACGGTGATGATGACCAGGAGATAATAAGAAGGAAGTCCACAGAAGGTGACAGACATATGTTTTACAATCTGGGAAATGGGACAATTTGAAAGTTGTAGAGAGCTGACTCTTTTTATGTTACCCCCCAAGATCCAGCAGGTGGGAAGATACTTTTACTTTACATCATTATCTAGGACATTGATTCTGAAAATGTGATGTGTAGAGCGGAAGTAGCATTATTATCTAGCATCTTGTTAGAAATGCACATATGTTGAGCCTCACACTAGGGCTCTGAAGTGGAAATTCCAGATGAGAGTCCAGCACTTTGTTTGTACCAAATGCCAGGCACCTCTGTGATACACCACTGCTCTGTGATCCTGACAATGATGGTGACAGGGCCTGTCAAATACTTTCCTCCTGTCTCTGGTATATTCCTCTAACCTGGTGGTTCAGTCTTCAGATTTTGCTATTGGTACTTGCATGAGGTCATGATGTCATTGTCTTTTACATCTGAGTAATACTCCATTGTGTATATGTACCATTTTCTTTATCCATTCTTTGCTTGAGGGGCATTGAGATTGTTTCCAGGTTCTGGCTATTATGAATAATGCTGCTATGAACATAGCTGAGCAAGTCAGGATCTATCCCTGGTGCATAAACTGGCTTTCTGGATCCCATTACCTATGGTCAGACACCTTGCTCACCTTTGATGCCGGGGGGTGGGCTAGGGGTGGGGGGGCGTTGTTCCTGCCTCAACAGAATGTACCAGGCTTTGCTGCCCCCCCCCACTACCATGGGAGGACTTATCCTTTTGGAGGAAGGGATGGGAGTTGGGTCAGGATGGAAAGCAGGGTGGGAGAGTGGAGGGAGAGAGGAGAGGAGGATCTGTGGTTCATATGTAAAATGAATTTTAAAAAATTTTGAATAAAGAAAAAGCAGGAACCATGAAGCTGTCTTCAAGTCTTGCTGACAGTTTATCAGAGACTCTCTTACAGATATTTTATGAGAACTTTAGAGTATATGCTGAGTTTTTGTTAAACAAATTTTAATTGCTAAACATGATACAAAATTATTTCAATTGAATAAATAAAGATAGTGATAGCCTGTGGTTAACTTCAACTACTAATATTTGATACCCTTCATACTTTGTTAAGAATTAATCCCATGCTCAAAGAAGGTGATGTAAGGACAACTGTGCTGAGAAGGCGAAACTGAGCCCATATGGAACATATTAGAAGATTAAGCAAATGATCCTAAATGAAAACCCTTAATGACTAGCTATGTTTGGCAGCAACACTTTCCTGTAGAACAAAAAGCTATGATTTTTAATTGGTTGCTCATGATTAACCAATTAATCTTTTAGGCCAACTTTGCAATTCTGGCCCAGAGTCCCAGGACACACTTTATGAACTTTAGTCACAGGGCATTTTGTTGTAGGATTAGGGTGACAGATGCTAGCTGTTTCCTTTTTATTTTCAGGGAGACTTGACCTTGAAGAGGGGTCTCCCAAGTCTTCTGGTTCCACAACATCAGCATTCCCTCTCTCTTCTTCCTGTTTTAGCTTATACATATGTACTCAGGTAAATTTTCATTCCAAACAATTTGAATAAAATTTCTTTAGTTTTCTTGAAAGAGGTCATTCTGATATAAATATCATCTAAGTAAAAAGATGTTTACACAAAGGAGAAAGCCATCTTCAGAGAAGCTGTTCACATGAATCCTGGCACCCTGGAAGAGGAAAGAACATGAATTCCAGAGTTAGAGGGACCAGGGCACGAAGCTCGACCCTGCCATCCATGACCTAAGCACATTGCTCATCATTCTGAGCATTTGTATGAAGAAACATTGTAGTTCATAAATTGCCAGACCTAATGAAGTCATATATAGTCTTGATGGAGTATTTGGCAGAACATTTTCAAACTCCAGATGTCAGGATATCTAGGACAATGATACAATTTGGATTGTCTCTTAAAGTGGATGGTAGATTTTGTATATGCTTGGATTCAATAGCCTTGTAGCCTGTCAAGGATTTGTGCCAAACTTTCTATTATAGAAATGTAATCAGAAGATATATTTCCAGTTTCTCTCATGTCTTAGTGAACCACTTGAGTAATCATTATCAATAAAATGAAGTAAATTATGTTATTAAAATCAACAGTTTTAAATTGTGTGTATCCTTTCCAAGCCTTGTCATTAAGCATCAGTGAATCTGTTCAACCCTTTTCTCACATCACTGAGGTGTTATGTCCAGATGACAGTAGGATTGTGGAAGACAGTAGAGTTAAAGGGTGGGGGACTCAGAATTGCCATCCTAAAATAATGAGCATGATTTACATTATTCCCACTATAGAAACAGTATGTGGAATGTAGTGGCTACCCAATTAATCTAGGCTGAATTTATGCTTGTATTTATGTGTGTAATATTGTAAGTGTGCAAGATTTATGTCATATGAACCAATAAAGCAAGGAACATGTTTCATGTTTCAGTCTAGCTATGAACAGAAACAAACTACAATAAATTCAGTAAAAGTTAAAATGAAGATAGTAAGATAGATCATATAAATACATAGTAGAAAATACCAAATTCAGACTAAGAGGATGTTTCTGAAAAAAGTGATCTCCAAACTGATACACAGAGGCTGGGATGTTAGCTCAGTGAAGAGGCTTGTTGGAAGGAACATTGGGGGCTCAGAACTCCAAGGAAAGTGCTGACTGAGTTTGCCTACTATTTGACTTATAATAACTCAAGACCGTGTTCTAAAACCTGCAGGAACATGGACAAAGAGAAATTATAGTACAGCTATGTACTGAACCAACTTGTCAATAATTTGAACTATCTTTGGTGACAATGTGTGCCAAAAGCTCTGCTAAAATGACACTGAAAAATTATTTAAGATGTGGGATACAGTCACATGAAGATGCCTTTGAGGATGCAGTCCAAATCTAAAAGGTGGAAACAAGGGAAGGAAATCTATAAGTTGGGTGATGGTCCAAGACATTATGTCCTAAGCACATGACCACTGTTACTGCTAGAGTTTTTGAATAGACATCTATAGTCAGACTTTTTCATTGGGACTGTCAGTTCCCCAATAATGACATTGAGACTTATTAGAGCCCCCATGGGGCTTGACTAGGCCCTCTGTATAGGTGTGACAGTTGTCTAGCTTGAACTGTTTAGGGGCCCCCTGGCAGTAGAATTAGGATCTGCCCTTGGTGCATGAGCAGGCTTTTTGGAGCCCAGTGCCTATGGTGGGACACCTTACACAGTCTTGGTGCAGGGGGAGGGTCTTGGACCTGCCTCAACTAAATGTACCAGACTCTGCTGACTCCCCATGGGAGGCCTTGCCTTAGAGGAGGTAGAAATGGGGGGTGGGGTGGAGGAAAGACTTGGGGACAGGAGGAGGTCAGAGAGGGGCATCTGTGGTTGGTATGTAAAATTAATAGAAAATTTCTTAATAATAAAAAAAGAAAAAATATAAAAGGTCAGCCAATAGCTTAGGCTTGTTTCTAACGAGCTCTTATAACTTAAATTAACCTATGTCTTTTTAATCTATGTCCTTCTACATGGCTTAGTTACCTTTACTCTGTACTACCCATGCTGTTTCCTCCATGTCTCCTGGCATCTCCTCCTTTCTTCTTCCCAGAGCTCTCTGTCCAGAAGTCCCAACTATATCTCCTGCCTAGCTATTGGTCATTTAGCATTTTATTAAACCAATCACAGTGACACAACTTCACACAGTGTAAAGGAATGTCCCACAACATTTCCCCCTTTTGTCTAAATGAAAAGGAAAGGTTTTAACTCTAACAAAATACAACCATAAACAATAAGAACAATTATCAGATAAGAATTACATCTACAATGTCCAGACCATTTGTATTTGGTAAATTCAGAGAAAACACTCAATTATTAATCCTGTCTTGGTGAGTTTAAATTTTTTGTACCTAGTTTACCTTCTATCATATCTAAGGATAACTATAACTATCTAGTCTTCAACTCCAGAGGATATAATATTACCTAAAGAAACAGGAAGTATAGATGAAGCAACCTCCAAAACTAAGAAATGACAGAGACATCTGGTTGTCTGGACAGTCACCCCAAGGTTTCTCTGCAACATTGGGGCATTTATCTTTGGCCTATTGACCTAAAATATCTGACAGACTTTTCTGTGAATTTTGAAGGACTGTCCTATCTTGCCTTGGCTAAGTTCAGCAGTTGCCTTCTTTCGTGTCCTGTTTGTCCTTTTGGAGAGCATACTGTCATCAGTCAAGGCAAGGGCCATTTTTTGCCCAAATGGCTAGTTTTTGACACAAAGCAAACTCCATAGAGAGGTTCTTCAATGCCCATTGTTCATTTTTAAAGTAAATTGATGCAGCCAGGAGCAGGTGTGCCTCACTGTCATGGAAAGCCTTATGCTATTAAAGCATTTTAAATTTTGTAGGTCTTCCAAGTGTTTGAAAACCATTTGCCTATCTAAAATATATCTCTGTTTGACCTTGAAAACATACTTAACATGTTTATAACTTTGATTGTTATAGGTGACTAATTGCTGACCTATATTTCTTTATTATCCTAAACAGTTTGTAATAATAACTTTCAAGGACTAGAAATTTACATCACATTGTTAAATGAGAGACATAGGCACAATACCTTAAAGTAGAGTAGAAACATATGTACAGTATGTTCTAACAAAAAGTACCTTAAGTATGTATCAACATACAAAACTCGGTATCAGTGTAAAATATTTGATACTAGTGGTTGTTCAAAAGTAGACTCAACAATCCACCATTTTATCCCATCATTTTTATACGGTATCCCCCTTTTTCCCTCAGAAGGAGATCCTTGAAACTAATATCCTTTATTCAGCTTTTTCCCTAACTATGACCAGTAACAATTTGTAACCAAGCTCCAGATGTTATCAAACATTCATAACCCACTGAATGATGATAAAACCACCCACCCTACCTCTTGGTAATGTGGATGTCATGCTCTATAGACTGTTTCTCATTGTCTCAGGGTGATAGAATCTTTAAGAGGCCCTGAGAAAATTTGGATAATGGTCAAGAGTTGATGAGAATAGTCTGTGAGGCTGGACAATCTCAACCAGCAACCTTGAAGCTGTTTTGAATGCAGAACTCGGAGGAAACTGCAACAGAGACACTCTGAGAGGCTGAATCACCTGGGCCACACTTTTTCAATGGTATCTGGTTCCCTTGTTCTGAAAACATACAAACTTTCAAAGATAACATATACATCTGTATTAACACAAGTATGGAATATGCAGTGTGCACAAGTTAGTTAAAGATGATTTTTTTTGTTTTGTGTAAGCAGATAAAATATATGCCACCTGTCTTGTAGAATTTTTTAGGTTTATTTCTTTATGCCTGTAGCCAGGATTTTCCAGAGGTCTTCCCTGATCAAACCTGATCTTTATCAACCTTGAAGGAATCCACAGCCTTTCATTTTCTGTGGAAACAAAAACATAACCTCTTTCCCCAAAATAATACATTTCCTGACTTCCATTTTAAAGTTAAGGAATTCCTAAAGTATCTAGGCTGGTTTATTTCAGCAGTCCCTTCCACAATCCAATGTCTTTCAACAGCTGTCCTTCTCTGTTCATTAGCATTCAAAAAAATTAAAAATGAAAACAATACCATACAGGATCCGGACTGTGTATTTTTCATTTTAAGTAGCTTATCCTTTCTATATCATTGTATTCTCTCTTTAAAGACTTTATCTTACTACTTATAAAATCTTTTTCTATGCCTGTCTATACTTATTTTATTTTCTTTTTAAAGCCTACACACATTTTTAAACTTGTTGTACCTTCTTAGAGGTTTTATGTGTCTGGACCTGGCTTTACTAAGCATGTGCAGCATCTTTGATCCCATGAGGCAAATCTTAAAGTAACCGCTATGTCAACAACCAGCATGGCTCAACTTAGTACATGGTGCTGGCACAGGGCACTGGTGGCTGGCTCCAATCTGCAAGCTATCCCTGTATGCCAAGCCTACCGGAGAGACCATGGTCACCAGGAAGCCGCATTTGATTCTGTGTATTGAACCTTTTTAATTTTTAGCTTTGTCAGCTCTTGTGTGGATATATGTGGCCCCACATTGAGCACCATTTGTAGTTGGACTTTTTATCTGGACTGTCAGCTCCCCAATAATCACACAGAAATTTATTATTATGAAAGCTCAGCTAATAGCTTAGGCTTGTTTCTAACTAACTATTGTAGCTTAAATTAACCCATATCTTTTAATCTATGTTCTTTTACATGGCTCAGTTGCCTCTACTCTATACTGCTTCCTCTGTGTCTCCTGGCATCTCCTCCTTTCTTGCTCCCAGAGCTCTCTGTCCAAAAGTCCCAAATATACCTCCTGCCTAGCTATTGGCCTTTTAGCTTTTTATTAAGCCAATCACAGTGACACATCTTCACACAGTGTAAAGGAATGTTCTACAATTGACACCTAGTCTACTAGCAAATCAAAGAGTAACCAAAGTGAACACCTAGGTCTGATAATGCTGATGCATGTAGAGGACTAAGATGGAACTGGCAAGAAGCAGCAACTGACCACTGAGCCACAAGTCTTGTAAGTGGCAGAGAATGAAACACAGAGCGAATGAAATGGTTGCCACATCTCCATGTGAAATCTGAACTATCTAGTAACATTGAATGCCACCTAATGACGCATGGTAGGCATTGTTGAATGTATGCTTGTGTCTTCTCTGGAACTCCTGAAGACAAAAGGAAATAGAGAGACAGAAATGCGGGACACCAGTCTCCACTGAATTGAGGATAGGAGAAGAGCTTCTATCTCTGATGACTAAAGAGACAAGAAACTTCTTCATCAGATAGGTGATCTGATTCTCTTAGACTGTGAACTATGGGAGAACAATGTTAATTTACTCAGCTTTGATTTTCTGACAAAACACATTTTCTTGGGCACACAAATCATGCTTAATTATGATAGTGTAAATAAATGCTTGAGGGCAACATTGTCAGTGAAAACTAATCAGCATTATGTCTTACTGTTGTGTAGTTTTCAGAATGTGACCTCTGTGCTAGCAACATAACAATCATCTAAAATATTTTAGAAATACAAATTCTTGGGTGTCTTAAGAGGTTGATTGGTGGTTAAGAGCATTGGCTGCTTTTTCCAGAGGACCAGGGTTCATTTCCCAGAACCTACATGGAATGCATACATATCTGTAACTCCAGTTCTGCCCCAGTGGGCACTGCATCATGTGGTGAACAGGCACACATTGAAGCAAAACACACATACACATAAAATAAAGGAAGAAAAAAAAACAGAAATACAAATTCTGAGTCTTGCTCCATAAAATATGGAGAAGGATCAGTCCATCTTGTGTTTTGTAAAATTATTCAGAGAATTCAAGACACACCAAAACTTGGGAAGCACTGTATTTGCTTACTAATTTTTTCTTAAGATCTCTAGGTTTATAGTCCTTTCTTTCTGAGGAAGCTGTAAGTTTAGTTTCTTCTAAAGTAAAGATCTTGATAAGTAATTTCAAGTAAAGAACTTGATAAGCAGTTTCCTTCAATATCCCCCCCCAGTGGACAGTATGTAAATATTGAATAGTTTTATAAAGAATGTGTTTTGAATAGTTCTTACTAGAGCCTTGACTTCTGTAACTTTTCCAGAAACATCCTGCCTTTGTTTCACATACTGGAGTCCATTTTTGGGGGGTCAAGTTCAAAGAGTCAAAGGCAGGCTGCAGCCTCTGATACAGGGGTGAGATCCACACTACCCTTCCTGCCCTTATGTTCTTCAGCACCAGCCTTCAGTGTGTGCTGCATTCCTGACTTCCTCATTCTGCTGTCTTACCACAATATTCATGCTCAAGTCACTTTTACCATTATTTGAACAGAAAATTTGCTATCAGAAGATAACTGTACTTTTATTTTCAATTTTATCTAACAGACTAAATAAAACAGTTAAACAGTCTATGTATTCAATAGATTAAATTTAAGATAATCTTCTGCAATCTTATCTGAGACCTGTGTTTCAATTTAATTGGCACTGAAAGTCCTTCTGCGATGACTTTATGACAGTTAATCGATACCTTTAATAGGACACTGTACGATGTCATCGTTTCCTTGAAATAAATGTCTCAGAGTAATAGAGCATCATGCACTATAACTAAAGCAAACACACTTGCACTACAGCATCCCAGAATGTGTGGATACCACTTTGTTTTTATCCTGTTCACCGAATTTTCCCTTCACACAAAACACTGAGGAAAGTTGTTATCTTTACCTCAGGACCCCACACTGTTTGAGGTCATGGCTGATAGCTTCAGTACCCAGCTGCCCTGCGAATATTACTATCAATATTATCTCTGAAATGAGTTATAGCTGCCACTACAGGAATTAAGCTGTCCAGCTGGACCTGATGATATATGCCTTTCAGACCAGCACTAGGGAGATTGCGTCAGGAGAATCACAAGTTATAGACCAACCAATACTGCATAGTGAAACCCTATCAGGAGGGAGGAAGAGGAAGAATAGGGAGAGAGAGAGAGAGAGAGAGAGAGAGAGAGAGAGAGAGAGAGAGAGAGAGAAGGAAGGAAGGAGGGAAGAAAGAAAGAAAGAAAGAAAGAAAGAAAGAAAGAAAAAGAAAGAAAGAAAGAAAGAAAGAAAGAAAGAAAGAAAGAAAAAGAAAGGGAAGAGAAGGAGGTAAGGGAAGAGAAGGAGGTAAGGGGGGAAATGGGAAGAGATGGAGAAGGAAGAAGAAGATAAAGAAGGGTGAGAAGGAAGAGGAAAAGGAAGGTTTTCCTGGTGGAACCAGGAATGATAGTATTGTGGTTAGACTTAAATGTCAACTCAATAGTCTAGAGTCATCTGAGAGAAGATGCTAGAGTTGAGGTATGTGGCATGTGTGCGTGGGGGGGGGGGGGCTGTCTTTACCATTGGTGTATAAGGACCAAGCCCACAACGGGCAGCACAGTTCCTCTGGTGAGTGGTCCTGAGTTATACACAAAAGCTAGCTAAATGTAAGGGAACAATCCAGAGAGTGAAAAAGTGATTAAGGATCCAGAGAGTGAGCTAGCAAGCAGAATTCCTCTGTGGTTTCTATCTCGTTCCTGCTTGAGTTTTTGCCATGATTTCCTTTAGTGTTAAGATTGTGACCTATAAGTGTAAGCAAAATAATCCCTTTCTTCACCTAAGCTGCTTTTAGTCACAGTATTTATCACAGCAACTGATCAAACTAGAACAGAGTCTTTCAGATTTTCTTGTGCATACAAGTCTCCTGAAGATCTTGTTAAAATGCAGAGTTTGGTCCAACAGGCCTGGGATGCAGCTAGAGATTGTAGATTCCTGTCAAGCTGCAAGGAAATGTATATTCTATGAACACAAAACCAGACATCAGGCAGCAAGTCACTGGAGTGCACCCTGCTAGGACAGAAAGGAAAAAAGAAAAACATATGCAGAGTTCATTATTGATAGTCAGTCTGTCCTGCTGGTCTGTATTTGATACTATGTACTATTCAATCATGCTCAGAAAATAAAAAAACATTGCCATTAATTGTACGCTTACAAATTGTTTGCAATAGCCACACTTCTTGTCCTGTTTCAATTTAGTGTGTAGCCTATCCACTTTCTTTGAATATTTGAACTAGCCTGTTCTTACAGTGACACATTCTCACATTTCTGGGGAGCATACAATAAAGAGGGTCATGGTAGTTCTCCCTTTCTATTACAGAAACAAAGTCCAGCAGAAGATGAGAACAGTCATAAGGAGTGTAATCAAGCTGATGAGCATAAGTGGTGGGCCACTGGCTGCTCTAGGTCACAGTCCCTGTGAGAAGAGAGAGAGCAGTCACTTGTTCGGAAAAACAGAAGGCTGTTATAGTTCACAAACGTCTACATATTTTCTCCATCAATGCTCATAGCCATGAAGCTGTGCTGGCAAAGAAGACTGCTGGGCACAGCGTTGAGCTAATTTCACTTGGTCTTCCAAGGATATCCTTTTATCTAAAGGGACTATCAGCAAGCTCATTTCTTACCACCATTGTCTCCATATCACCCTGCTCTGCTTCGTTTAGGACTCTCATGATGTAAGGAGACACAGAGGCTGACATTGAGAGTACTCTTCTATTTTCATAGCAACCCCTTTTCTGAACCTGAGAGAACTAGACAGCTGCTCATCTCCAGGCAGAAAACAGGAGCTCTCAGAGTGTACCTCTTAGTACCATGTGAATTCTGAGAAATATGCTGAAAAACAAAATTTGGCATGGGGTCAGTTTGAATTCCAAGCTTCACTGATAGCTCATATTCACTGGTTTTCTGGTGTCAGGAGTGGATGTATCACCAACTCAAAGAGAATGCTGCATCTCTCTCTCTCTCTCTCTTTCTCTCTCTCTCTCTCTCTCTCTCTCTCTCTCTCTCTCTCTCTCTCTCTCTCTCTTTCACACACACACACACACACACACACACACACACACACACACACACACACATACACACACACTCTTTACATACTTTCCTTGTAGTAAAAGAGAAAGTAAGGAAATTGACTGTGTAGCACAGTGCCATATGCTATACAGTAGATGCCTTGGACACTTTTGAAAGATCACAGAGGCACCTTAGAACACTCAGCCCCAAATAGGATGTCTCCATCTAATCCCTCCCCTCAGGGCTGAGGGAACCCTCTGGAAGAGGAGGCAGAAAGAGTGTAAGAGTCAGAGGGGATGCAGGACACCAAGAAAATATGCTCCTCTAAAGCATGAGTAAAGTTCATATGAACTCACAAAGATGGAGGCAGCATGCACAAGACCTACATGAATATGCACCAGGCCCTCTGTATACATATTATAGCTTACAGTTTAGTGGTTTTATGGGATCCCTGAATGTCCAAATGAGTCGGTCTCTCTCTAAGGCTCTTTTTCTGTTGTTTGTTTGTTTGCTTGTTTGTTTTGTCCAATTCCGATGTATTAATTTTTGTTTTAGCTTTATTATATTATATTTAATATATTGTTATTGCTTCAAAGCCTGTTTGTTTTCTAATAAGAGACAGAAAGGAAGTGTATCTGGATGGGAGGGAAAGTGGGGAGGAGTAGAGGAGGAAGAAACCATAATCATGATATTTTATGAGAGAAAAAAAATGTATTGTCATTAAAGAAAAAAAAGAAACACCTGACTTCTAAAACTAGAAAATAAAAAAAGTCACCCCTTTGCTAATATGTAAATCTGAGTACTGAATAGAAGAGGTCACCAGTGACTCATTCCTGTCAACATCCTTAGAACAGAAGCATCTCTCCTCTTCTCCCCCCCAACAGGGTTTCTCTGTGTAGCTTTGAAACCTTTCCTGGAACTTACTCTGTAGACCAGGCTGGCCTTGAACTCACAGAGATCCTCCTGACTCTGCCTCCCAAGTGCTGGGATTAAAGGTGTGTGCCACCACCGCTCAGCACATCTCTCCGCTTTTGATTTTTAAGTAGACACAAAGGCATGCTCTAACTTAGATTATGGGAATGAGAGAATTTTAAAAATTGACATAGAGTTAAGTTCTAGACTTGGATCTATGGAGTGTTAGAGTAGGAAAGAGTGAGAGAAAGAGAGAGTGGGGGGATTGTATTTTTAATTTAAAAAGCCAATATTTAAATTTGAACCAAATAGCCAGTATTTGCAAGAGCATCGTTGTGCTTGTTTCCAAATTTTTGGATATTTTTAATTTCTGTTATTGCTTTCAAAAGTAAAAGCCCAGTATCTATAAACTGGATGCTAGCAGGTGTATAGGGTTTTGTTAATGTATTTTACAATATTTACTAGCTGGCCTGTTACAGAATGTGTGTGCACTTGAAAGTGACATGAAAACAAAACAATATGGGAACCGCAAGTCATGTTCCACCACAGTCGGAACTGAAGATCAAAAGAGTGCATTAATGCATTTCTATCTTTATGTTCCATAGTAACACATGGAGGGTGTGCTCTGTACCTTGTCATTGACAATAGCAGAATATTTTGAACATTGCAGAAATTCCACTGTTATGCACTCAGTCCAGTAAGAGTTCTGGAGAACTAATGAAATTCAGTTTGACGATAACAAATATGCATATTTTTATGTATATGCAAATTAATGCTAACAAAGTGTGCTTTTGGAAGACTTACTTAGTGTTTTAAAAAAAGATTCCCAGATCATGGCAATGCCTATAGTACAGAGAATCCCTTCGGATCCTTGAAATTAGTTGCAAGCAGAATGAGTATAGTCATATAAGTATGAGCACTCTTGCTCTTTTAAAGATAAGTGCAAAGACTGGGCCTGATAAAGATGCCTTTTAGGATGCTGTCTTAAAGCTCAGCCTTTGGAAGTTTCTCTTTCCCTCTATCAAGCCTCTTCTTTGACTTTTCTTTAGTTTGCACACAAATATAAACAAATAACTGTGTTTTAGCAATACTAAATAACTGTGTTTTAGCAATACTAAATATTCACTTAAAATATGCCTGTGCTCTCAAGAAACACCACCATCTCTTTAAGTTTAGAGCAAAGAGGCAAAAGGAAGTAATCATAAACTGCCTCACAAACTCAAATTCAACAAGCACACATCATGCACCTGTGTGGAGTCTCAGTCAAGAGATTAGTTCATAAAACACAGACAATTCCCTTCCAATTCACTCTGGGTCCTAAACCTGCCATTCCCTCCTGGTACCTCCGAGACCACGCTGAAAGATCAGGACTTCTTATGGTCCTCTGTTCCTCTTATCACAGCTTTCCTTATGTCATAAGTATGTTCTTATCAAATCTATGAGGTATTTCCCCAGTCTGCTGAAAGGAAGGTTTAGTGCCAATGCTTAGGCCTCAATTGCCTGTATTATCTGATAATCACTGTATTTCTATAAAAAACTTAGACCTGAGCTTATCAGCTGCAAAAATTAGAAGACTGTGGCAGGAATTATTGGAAAATTCCTAGAAAAAATATTATAGTAGTATTGCAAAAGGGTGTTTATGGTGTTTTTATAAGAGTTATTTGTGTTTTTATAAGAGTTGGAAAGATTAAATGACTTTCTGAAAACTGTGCTCATAAAATATAAATCAGGTACTCAAAGCGAGGGCCCCCCAATTGCACTCTCAGTTTTACTGACTGTCTCACTATAAGCCATATGGACACTGCTGTGTGAACTCCTGTGATAAGTTCCATTTCTTTTTCTTTTTGTTATAAGAATGTCTTCTAATTATGGGAAAATCTTTAAATAAAATCAGCTGGGGCTAGAGATGATAACTTGGAAAGTCTGAGATGCAGTAATAAAAATTAGGTAAATGTTTATATTTTCCTGATGTTGGAAGATTGGGTAAAAAAGAGAGGGCATACTGTAGAAGAAAAGAAAGGCTTGACCCTTAACTCTCTGAAGCTTAAAAACAACCGTTTTCCAAGGAGTATGCATTTTCTCCTTGGGTGAAGACCATAGTTAATTTATTTTGGGAAACTTAATGTAGATTTAGTGGCATGTAACTATGTTCCTAGGGAAACCATGCAATCTAGGCATTGATCTCAAGCAGAGCCTTAATATTATGGGGGTCAGCCTCTACTCAAAGAAATAAGTAAGTCCCTTTAAGAACTGGAAGTTTTTTCCACTCTTTCATTTTTATTTTATTCTATTTTTTAAATTTTTAGGTTAGAATACAAATAAAATATTTCACCACAGTGTCATTATATGTGTAATTTTCTCTGTTCTTAATTTGAATGTGTACCATCTATACCTAATGTAATAGCTCACACTTGCTAGCTAGGTATATGTACAGTGGGATATTAGATGTCAAGAATGTGTGACCACTGGAGCTCAGCCTGGTGTTTGGCTGTGGATCTCTGCATCTGCTTCCACCAGTTACTGGAGAAAGGCTCTATGATGACAGTTAGGGTATTCACTGATCTGATCACTGGTCGAAGAGAAAGAAGAGGGATTCTATGAGCAAGGGGCATCAAGATCATGATGGGGAAACCTACAGTGACAGCCAAAACAAACTAGTGGGAACCCATGAAATTTAGACCAACACCTGTGGAGCCTCCATGGGACTGGACTAGGCCCTCTGTATAAGCATGAATGTGGTGGTATTGTGTTCCCCAAAATACTGTGTATCCTAATAAACTTATCTGGAGTCAGAGAACAGAAAAGCCACTAGATACTTAGGAGAGGCAGTGGTAGCACACACATTTAATTCTAGCATTCCAGAGGCAGAAATCCATCTGTTCAAGGATACAGCCAAGCATGGTGACTCATGCCTTTAATCTCAGAAAGTGAATCTTTAATCCCAGGGAGTGAAAGGTATATAAGGCGTGAGGACCAGAAACTAGAAGTATTTGGCTCGTTAAGCATTTTGGCTGGTTAAGCTTTTAGGTTTTGAGCAGCACAGTTCAGCTGAGACCCATTCTGGATGAGGACACAGAAGCCTCCAGTCTGAGGAAACAAGACCACCTGAGGATCTGACGAGGTGAGGTAGCTGTGGCTTGTTCTGGTTCTCTGATCTTCCAGTTCACCCCAATACCTGGCTCAGGTTTGATTTTATTAATAAGAACTTTTTAAGATTCCTGCTACACATGACAATTGTGTAGCTTGATCTGCTCACGGGGCTCCCTGGCAGTAGAATCAGGATTCATTCCTGATGCATGAGCTGGCTTTTTGTAGCCCACTACCTAGAGTGGGACACCTCACACAGCCTTGAGGCAAGGGGAGGGGCTTGAACCTGCCTCATCTGAATGTACCAGGCTCTGCAGACTCCTCATGGGAGACCTTACCTTCTTGTAGGAGGGAATTAGGAGTGGGTTGTGATGGGGAGGCTGGTGGAGCAGGAGGAGGGAAGAGGGGCATCTATGATTGGTATGTAAAATGAATAAAACAATTCTTAATAATTAAAAAAACTTATGACCCACACGCTTACTTCTCTTCAAGTTACACAACAGAAAAATCAAAGGACAGAAATATGACTAAATTTGCTGTTGTACAACTTGGATTGGGCAAGTAAAATAAACCTCATTAGAGGGTAATGTACACTTGTATTACTGAGGTTTTTGTTAAGACCATGAAGCCAGATCAAATATACATACAGGAAGTAGGTTTTATCTGTACAAAGGACCTCATCTCAATTGTCTGGAGAATGTGTAATGATGTGGTATTCCTGGCTTTTGAAATGAATTCTTTTTACTTCAGTCTAGAGCCACATGTTCCTGAGTTTTGGAAACTGAGGCAGCATATTATTGGTAACAGGGTCATGGCAGTAGGCATGCACTTCACCTGGTGCAGGCAAACACTGCAGCAGTTGACCTTGGTGTTAGATCTGTAAGGAATTGTTTTAAATTCTTTTTTTTTATGATATGTCTACTCAACCTTGCTATTTTATTTATTTTTATTTTTTTTATATTTTTATTTTATAATTAACTTAATTTCACATATCAGCCACAGATTCCCCAGTCCTTCCTCCTCCCACACTCCAGCCCTCTCCCCCATTCTACCCCCCATTCCCACCTTCTCCAAGGCAAGGTCTCCCCTGGGTAGTCAGCCCAGCCTGGTAGTCTCAGTCCAGGCAGATCTAGTCCCCTCCTCCCTACACCAAGGCTGAGCAAAGTGTCCCAGCATAGGACCCAGGCTCCAAAAAGCCAGCCCATGTACCAAGGACAGGTCCCAGCTCCACTGCCTAGGGGCCTCCCTTACAGTTCAAGCTAATCAACTGTCTCACTTATCCAGAGGGCCTGGTCCAGTTCCATGGGTGCTCCTCAGGCATTGGTTCATAGTTCCTAAGGGTAGCCATACCTACATAGGATTGTTTTGCCTCGAGTCAGAAATGTCCCACAAAGGCTCATATGCTAAAATCTTGGGTTGTTGAAGGAGTTTTGAGGAAGTATTTAGGTCATGAGGTGTTCAACTTCATCAATGGATTCATCTATTGGTGAATTTATAATCAGATATCATTATCAGGTGTTGGAACTTTCAGAGATAATTCATAGAGGTAGTAGATGACAGTGTATTCATGAGAGCTATATATCATCACAGATCCTTTGGTCATGGGTCCTTCTCTCTGCTTCCTGCTGCCATAGTGTGAATTGTCCTCTCTGCCATAATTATCTGACTCATCATAGGCCCACGGTGATAGGGAAAGGCAGGAAACTAAGGATAAGTGTGGCCATAAGACAGTGCCTTCACTTAATATAAAACAAACTCAAAAAAGTCACTTAGTGTCAGTTAAGTAGAGGAGAGGAAACTAGAGAGTTGTGATGCCAAGCATGCATAAGAGAATAATATGTGAATTCCTCAGAAAACCTGGGAACACATTACAGAGTTGGAATAGCTTCCAGAACTGAAGCTATTGATCATTATTTTTCAAATTCTTAAAGAAAAAGAAACAAGATCTTATTTAGTAGTCATAAACTGCTGAGATCTAGGATTTATATGTTATGAAAGATACTAAAAATAATTTCACCTTTGACCAAGACTTCTACAACCACAGCAGCAAGTCCTGATAGCCTGCCTTTAGCTTCTTTCAGCTGCCTTAAGTGAACTGTCCCTGCAGAGGTCACTGTATCCAGCATAGTTACATATAAGGAAGTGGATTACTCAATAGAACAAAAGGCAAAGACAGCTCCCAAGAATTCCCTACTATACCTCCTCACATTCACTAGTGGCCAGTGCCCTACTGCCTTGTCTAGAGAAAAAATGTCTGGGTTCTCCTTCAAAGAATTCTGTGATTGAAATATAATATGGCCCCCGGTCAATGCCCTTTCTCTCAGCTCCTCTTCATGATGAATCATATGAAACATTTACTTACACTAAAACCTGAGCATAAGAAACTTACCACAATGTAAGCATTCTGGCTACCATTCCATGTGATACATATGTTCATATATTTTATTAATATATCCAGTAAATATTTATGGAGCTCCTCTTCTTACTAGGAACCATGTTAGGGCATTGAGAGATCACAATTCTTTTTCTTTATAATATTTGTTGGATATTTCTGAAAGACGTAAGAACACACATTAATAAACATACACCAACAACCATGGACACACACATGGGGTGGACGGTGGAACATAGACCAAGCTAATTTGATATTAGAATATAATAGAGACTCTGTAAAAATTAGAAGAAAATGTTACTGACTTCAGGAGGAAAGCTGATTTCTACCCAGACATCAAATTTTGTCCTGCAAGTCTATAAGGTATGGGGGAAGCTCATATATGACATATATATTTGAACACAATTTTTTTTTTTTTGGTTTTTCGAGACAGGGTTTCTCTGTGTAGCTTTGCGCCTTTCCTGGATCTCGCGCTGTAGACCAGGCTGGCCTCAAACTCACAGAGATCCGCCTGCCTCTGCCTCCCGAGTGCTGGGATTAAAGGCGTGCGCCACCACCGCCCGGCTTGAACACAATTTTTTATCTAAGCTGAAATGGAAATTTTTCTTGTAGATCTCTGTGTAAAAAGTCCTGAAAATTTAATCAAACATTATTTTAAAATACAGTTTTGTAAAACACAAAAGAATTGTTGCAGTAAATAGTTTGTCTGCTCCCTCTTTTCTGTTGCTTTAATAAGATGATACTTAACTATGAATTAAGCATCTCAGGTCATACAGTTCAAAGCAATTGTAATTTCAGAATAAATAACTATCCTGTTAGAACTCCTCTTTCAAATATGAGCTGGTTTTTCATTTATTTTTCTACCCAACTGTCTACCATATATCCTTCAATGTTCTTGAGATAAAAACCATATGAAGTTGTCACCCAAACTATACATACTTAGAGACAGTATTTATTTGTTTAAAAGACTCCTAGAGTTCATCTTGTGTTTTCCACACCTGGGTAAAATGTACTTGAATCTAATTTTGGGAGAAAGAAGTCCCTAGTCTTTTACTTAAAATTTAAAATTCTGTTAAAAACTTTGTTGGGAAATTATAACATTGTTCTGATTGTTTTAGCTATTGAAAACAAATGCACATGTAACACTGAGCCCAAATCTATACTGTGATGCTTATAGAACATTTTATTTTTTAGTATGTATGCCTGTGCCCATAGATAGGTATGCTACATGTGTGTGGGTAACCACAGAGGCCAGAAGAGAGCATCAGACACCTAGGACCTGGAGTTACATATGACTGGAGCTGCCAGACGTGGGTGCTGATAACTGAGCTCAGGTCCTCTGGAAAAATGGAAAGATGTGGATTTTCTCGCCTCTGGATTTGCCTGTGTGAACAAATTTCAAAGTACCCTCTCCTTGCTGTCTCCATACTTAGAAAGCATTGATTTACCATTTTTGTTTTGTTTTCATTTGTTTTAAACTTTCAAATACCTACAAAATAAAATAATAGCTACTTATGGTGTGTGGTTGGGAAAACCCACTCAGAAAATGCATTGTGCTGTGCTTCTACATTTTTACAGCTGTTAGTTTCTAAAAGTAAAGGAAGCTTTTTCATTTGTTTCTCTCTTTCTGTTCACAGTTTTTCTGTAATCCCAAAGCTGTGATACTGGGCATGCAATGATTAGAAAACTCACACTCTCCCTCTAAAGAATATAAAATTACCCTGAGCACCTTCCAATGTGCTTCTACTTGATCTTCATCTAATATTGCACAAAGGTGAGCCCCAAATAGCCAAACTTCCCACTCCTAATGGCCACAGACGGATTTTTGAAGCTGGTAGCAGAAAAGTACTACCAGCAAATCACAGAATAAATGATATTATGTTTTAGCTATGAGTGAGTTCATTCCCAATGTGTGTCTGACTTGTTCTTACAGGACCCCCCTCCTCCCCTCCACTCTGCTCTGCTCTCCTCTCCTCTGCCTTGCTCTCCCCATTCCTTCCTTTCTCCTCTTTCCTCCTCTCCTTTATTGCTTGGTCTTGCTGGGCTCTCTTCCTTCCATCTTCAAAGAAGAGGGAACCCACTCCACCCACTGTAAAGTTCACCTCCCTTCTCGGACTAAAGTGCTCTTCTGTGCAGTTCTTGGAACATTGCTTTGCCCTTTTTGGTTCAAGACTCGCAAACAATCCACACCTCACTGGCCTGATTCAATTTTTCAGTCTGATGCCCTTAAGCTTCTGCCGTTCTTAACTCAATCTGTTGCATATTCTTTAAACTCCTTTAAAAGACCACCTCATTCTTTTTTATCAACACACACAGAGAGACGCACAGGCACACACACACACACACACACACACACACACACACACACACACACACACACACACACAGAGGCACACTGCCCTAATACTCCAGTGAGCCTCTCTAAATGAACAATAAATATGTACTTAAATGATATATGAGAGTTAAATAATGATGCTCATCACATTCATAGGTTCTCTTACCTAACACCATCCATTTATTGTATGTGGGAAGGGTGTAAAAATGATATTTCATTTCCCATGACTTTAAAGATAATAAAGTATTAGTCTTCTTTATTTAATCAGAAAAATGACACATTTCACCATGAAAATAGAAATTATTTTTTTACAATTATAAAGATTACAGAAGAAATTAGTAAAGGTGTGTGTGCCTGTACAAGCCTATGTGCGCTAGAAAGGAAAACAACACAGAAAGACAGATTATGAAGGAAATGGGTAATAAAATATGCCTGAAAGAGAAATATTTGATTTATAAAGAACTTCATATCACAATAATCCCTTTTCATACTCTGACCTGCCCACCCTTCTCAGAGAACATTCCATCTCTTGTATAATCATTAGTCTTTCTATCAAAATATGCTTTATATAAATATTAACTCATGTGCAAAGAAGCAAGCAAGTATGCACTAAATTCTAATCTATTTTGCTCTTTTAGGCAGGCGATACATTACATACCTCTCTTTGGCTCTCTCTCCCTGCCTCCATGCAATGTTCATGGTGATGCCATTACCACTGCAGATTCAACTAAATTCATGTCTTGTTCTAAGCTGAACTCCTGGGACTTTCACTGAGCTGAAAACTAACAAATCTCTCCCTCTGTTCAGAATTGCTAATTTTTTTCAAGTCTGACTCTGACTGTAGAGTCTATTGGAGAATTATACTTTATCGTTTCTTTCTTTTCTCCATTTCACTAAGTGATCTCCAGTGTTTCCCTTTCCTTATATCATACAAAAGTTCCAGCCTCTTCTATGCAGGTGACTGCTATCTGCTGACTGCACTTCTCAGACCCCACCCACTGTCATACATGCAACTTCATTCTTTCTTCCTTCATATTCTGCATGTTTCTCTAACATTGGTTTCCCCCAGTAAAATTCCTGTTAGTCACTACCTTCTACCTTCTCAATGAGCCTGTCTGTATCCCTAGCCAACCACCCCTCCTAGAATCATGTAATCACCCATTTTTTTTCTAGCTAAGAGTTGATAATATAAATCCTACAACTAGACATACTCAAGACACGGAAGGGCTCTGAGGCTTCATGTATCCCAACTCTTATAGCAATGAATACAAGTAATTTAAGACCATATGTCTCACTTTATACACAGTGATACTCAGGAAATACATAAATGGTACCATGCTTTCTGGTCCTACATATTTTCCAAACCTAGTAGCTCTCACTCTTCACTATGTTATTACAGTTAAAAGGTATGGGGTGTGTCACCCCAAATTAGGAACTACAGAAAAATTTATTGAACTGAGACATACCAAGCACTTCTCATGGCTTATAACATGAATAAATCCAAAAAGATGTAAGATACAATTTCCAAATATTGTTAGTGAAAAAATACTAATCACTTGGGAACAATATATACTACATATTCAGAATCACACCACCAGAGTTAGAGATGTCACCCAATGGGAGACATCAGAGTAGACATTATAGGTTACAAAAGGAAGGTTAATAAAGAAGTTAATTCAGAGAGTGGAATATTTAGGGTAGACTGAGCTCAGCAAAAGACCAAGTTGATTTACAAGGGACTTTTGCTTAGGGTGAAAGAAGAGTCCATGAAAATGGTTGAAATCTGTGCCAAAGATCCTACTGCCACTGATGACCTGGGATAAAAGGTCTTTTGGCAGAACTCATGAGAGGAAATAGTGCTCTGCTCTTCCTTCTCTTGACTGTGTTTATTTTTCCTATTCTAAATAATCAGACATAATGTCAACAACAGAGGCCATACTTTGTGCATACTTTGAGAATGGTATGTAAGATGTACAGGACAACTTAACATACTGCACAGTGACATTTTGAAAGACGTTAGTCGGTGTCTACATTTCATCAGTTTCATAACATGTAACTCCATTGTAGAATCTCCAAATACTAGGTTAGGTTTTGTTTGGGGAATTCATTATATGTATGTCATCCTGTTTAAGAGTAAAAGGTTTGAGTTAATCTTATTTCGATAAACTTGGTAGTTCTGGACCTGAGAGAGATCACAATGTCATGGAGAATATTAGTTCACTGTCTCTTTAGTCCTTATGGTTAAATTGTCCTTTAGACTGAGCTTAATTGCCCTTCAGAGACATTAAGCCCAGCTTTGGGTCTTAAATTTCACACATTAAACTATGATTCTTACTTCTCTCCTTCCAACAGTTTCCCCAGAAACAGAGCAATCTTTATGGCTAACACTCAGACAAAGGTCCTAAAACTACTGCCTGGAGACTAACAGGGCCTTTCCTTTCCACCATCAATCTCTACTGCTAATAAACCCCTCTGCTGCAACTCCTCTGTGGGGATATTTCTGTAAACCCAGGGGGACGCAGAGCATAGCCTGCGCTCGGTGTTTCCATCTGTAGTCATAGTTTGTCTTTGTTCTGATTTCCTCTTTAAAAGAGTTGCATGCCATGGGAAATCCTGCTTCTTGAGACACAGGTGTCATGTGCTTTCACCGGGTTCCTGCTCCTCCTCCACAGAGGAAGTGTCAAGTCACATGCTAACTGCAGGAAGGCAATAGCAGGTGGGGCTTAAAGTCTCATCTTGTTATTTCTTCCAATCATGGGGAAGCTTTTTTGATCATTAATTGAAAAAATGTTAGAAAATTTTTTGATTGTCATATTCCCCTGCCTCTAGAAAGAGTTTTCACAGTCCAATATTAAATACAAGTTCAGGAGGAAACATTAAGGAAAAGGTTTAGGGTCTGGGGAAATGGTCAGATAGTAAAGCGGCAGACCCTCACACAAGCATGAGTACTTGATTTTTGAAACTGTGTGAAAGAATCCAGACGTGGTAGCCTTGTGCCTTGTAACCCTAGCCCTGGGGTGTGCAGTCACAAGTGAGTCCCTGAAGCTCATCCTAAGTACATTGACAGCACTCAAGTTCAGTTAGAAATATTTTCTGCACCATCAAGGAAAGACATGACATTAATCTGGGACAGAGAGAGAGAGAGAGAGAGAGAGAGAGAGAGAGAGAGAGAGAGAGAGAGGAGCAAACACACAGAGACCTAATTTTTTAAAATTATGTTTCTAGAAAGACTTGTTTGATACTTAGCACAGTTTCAGCTACCAAACGTTTGGAAGTGTGAATTTCTGATTTAGTTGGGGTGTGTGTGTGTGTGTGTGTGTGTGTGTGTGTGTGTGTGTGTGTGTTCTAGTTTGCTTTCTAGTGCTATGATAAACTCCATGACTAAAGGAACTTGGGAAGGAATGAGTGTATTTCATCTTGTAACTTACAATCCATCATGAAGGGGAGTTAGGGCAGGAGCCTGAAGGCAAGAACCTGGAGGCAGGAATTGAAGCAGAAGACATGGAAGAAAAATGCTTGCTAGCTTGCCCTCCATGGTTTGCCAAGCATATTTTTTCTCATACATATCAGGACTACCTGCCCAGGGGTGGTCCCATCCACAATGCCCTGGGCCCTCTCACATGGATAAGGAATCAAGAAATATCCCACATATTTGTCTACAGGCAATCTGATGGAGGCATATTCTCAACTGATGCTCTTTCTTCCAAATGAATCTGGATTGTATCAAGTTGACAAATAGCTGTAGCGTGTGTGTGTGTGTGTGTGTGTGTGTGTGTGTGTGTGTGTGTGTGTGTATGTGTGTATTTGGTACATGCATATATACATATTCATATTTTTGATGTGTGTTTGAACATATGTTATATATGCATGGGAGTGTGGAGGCTAGAGGTCAATGCTAGGTGTATTTTTTAAATTGTGCTCTGCCTTACTTTTTAGACACTACCTCCCTCTAAACCTCAAGCTAACAAGTTGTGCAAAAGAAGCTAGCCATCAAGCTCCTGGACTCTTCCTCTCTCTGCCTCTCCAACACCTGATTATAGGGATGACAAACTGTGCTTTATGTAGGTGCCCACGAGCCAAGTGTAGGTCTTTATGATCATGTGGCAAATACTTTACCAACAGAATCATCTTCTAAGCCCTTGGTTTAGCTGATTTTTAATTCTGTTTCATTTGATTTGTATAGTAGAGAAAATGCAAGCATTTACTTTCTGAAAAGAACAAATATTAACAGCTACTTTCTTGTACCTATGTGCATAATTACATTTTTGTTTTGTAAAAAGGAGTATTTTGAAGTTTGACAAAATTATTAGCTTAAAATGGACTTATTTCCATTATACTGAATTAAGTTTCACTTTAACACAGTTACCTTTAAAATAAAAAAAATACTGTCTTTGAATTTGAATAAGCCATTCATCTTAAATATAATGCTAAAACTATCTTTTAAGCTCTCTATATTGTGTGAGCCTTTGGGTATTAACCCAAGAAAGGGAATTAGTTTGATTTAGAAGGCTTAAGCCAAATCCAATTTTTAGATTTGTCTGTAAACATAGAATCAGCAGTGTTTTCTTTAAAATTGCTATGTTTCTACAGTTGCCATTATACCACAACAAAATGACATGAGATAACAAGACAGGGAAAATAAATCTCACATATAAAATTGATCTTGGTATTTATTGTAGGTTTGAAACTGAGCAATCCTCTTGTCAACTTTAAATCCCATTTCCAGTTTGATCTGACTTCGTTACTACATACCTGAAAGTGGGGCATGGCATTGTAAAGAGAGTGCAGAAGTAATAGCTCCATTCTATCCCTTTAACTCATGACACACTTACTCTCTTTGGATTACAGAATCATACTCTGTAGAATGTGCACAATTATTTATGATGACCTGTTAGTATAACATGTCATGATAGTTCTTGAAATCATTTTATAGTAATTGTAACAATACTACCTAGATACCTCACTATTAATACTCAAAAATTATATGGAGATTTTTTTGTAACATAAAATTATAAGTCACAGATACCAATAAGCTGTGCAAATACCTGTGGATCTTATCATCATCTTTGTCCTAGAGACCATTTCTGGAGTTAATCATGGGTGGAGATTTTGCTCTGGATATTTTAAAGGCTTGATGCAGTGTGTTGGTTTCAATGAGAATAACCCCCATAGGCTCATACGTTTGAATGTTCAGTCCCCAGTTGGCAGAACTAGTTGGTAAGGATTAGAAGTTGTGGCCTTGTTAGAAGTATGTCACTGGGGGTGGACTTTGAGGTTTCAAAAGCCACACCATTCCCAGTTAGCTCTCTCTTTCTGCCTTCTGCATATGGATAACATGTAAGTTCTCAGCTACTAAGCCAGTGCCATGACTTCGTGTCTGTTGCCAGGCTTCCCACCATGATGGTCAGATACTCATCCTCTGAAACTGTAAGCAAGCTGCTGATGAAATGCTTTCCTTTGTAAGTTGTTTTGTTTATGGGGTCTCTTCACAGCAGAAGAAAAGGAACTAAGACATGTGGTATACCGAAAATCAAAAAATAATAAAGTCCTTGCATAAAAGCTCAACATAATGATTCAAGAAGTACTATTCTAAATCTCAATACAAAGCTTTGGGATGATAGTTTACTCAAAGTCTTCAACACAAAAATCTTTGGATTTTCCACTGAGCACAAATTTCAACTCTTGGGATTTTTGATTGTTTGTTTGCTTTTTGAACAGCTCAAAATATCTGATCCCAAAAGGAAGCACAAAATTAATGCAAGTCTATTAGATGAAAATTAGAACACAGCAATGGATAGTGAGGCTCAGCTACTTCTGTATCCCATCTGACAATTGTTCATCACTGTGAGAGGTGCAAGGACTTCTTCCAAGGCAGAATTTGTAAAACTTCACATAACTCATTGATGTGACTTTAAGAAGAGTTAGTTGACTCTTTAGTTTGAAGGACTGAGGAGAGGGCTCAGTGGGTAAGAGCACTTGCTTTGTATGCATGAAGACCTGAATTTAAGTCCCTGGAAGCCATAGAAAAATGTTCAACATGTAGCTTCAGGAAGATGAAAACAGGAAGATCCTTGATTTCCTGGAGTTCACTGGCCAGCCAGCTTAATTCAAACATTGAGAGCTTCTGGTTCATTAGGAAACCCATTCTAAAGGGACTAGGCAGAGAGGAATAGAAGTAATGCAGGATGATATCCAATGTCCATCTCTGGCCTCTTGAAGTGCAAACAGCCAGAAACTTATGTGCACATAACCACAAACATACACAAAGAGAGAGAGAGAGAGAGACAGAGACATAGAGAGACAGAGAGGGAGAAGAGGAGGGAGGGAGAGAGAGAAAAAAATGTTTTAACCAGTTGTCTGTAAAAGTAAAAGAAGTAAAAACAGAGAGAGGTGAGAAACCCCATTTGATTAGCAAAAGATTGCTCCAATAGTTAGATGCACTGTCAAGGAGTTCAAGAGCCCAATGTTAAGTTAAAAGTATCCAAGTTTTCAAAGAAAGCAAAATTATTCCTTACTTTACCTACTGTTGGGGTAAAAAAATGGGTTCGGAGAGGTAGGACCACCGCAGGAGGAAGGGTAAGGTTTTAGCTCTTAGCTCTGACCTCTTGGCTTTCTTCTTTGCATTGGTTCTGTGTTTCTTATTTAATAAGAAGGTTGGTTACATCTACATTTTACCTGGAGAGAACTCAATCAAAACCAGGGAACGGTCTACACTTAGACTTTGTCAAACTGTTTTCCTTGACCAATACAAGATAACTAACTTGGAATAGGGAATGGAGCTAACACATATTAAATGATTCTTACTGATGAACAAAAGGCATTGTACATACTATCATTTATACATCAGAACTTATAAAGCAAACATTAGTAACTCAGTTTACTACACTAGACAACTGAAAGTTTAGAAATATTCATAACCATTGGGTGACAGGATAGAATTTTTCTGGCATAAACAGGCAACTTTTGGGTTTTTTGTTTGGTTATTTGTTTGCTTGTTTGTTTTGTGTGTGTGTGTGTGTGTGTGTGTGTGTGTGTGTGTGTGTGTGTGTGTGTGTGCTTTGCTACTTCCTGAGACAGAATAAGTTTGAGATTTGGAAAGTCAGTGCAATTAACAAGCAGGTTAGTGGTCCTGGGAATGAGGCAAGTCCAGAACACTTCTGTCACTGAACCATCAGCTGCATGGTGTTTTGGTCACCTGCCTTTTCATAGAATTGTATAGTTCTTCTGATCACAGAAAAATATATTATAACTCTTGCCTTCTTTTGCGGAGATCAAAGGTGGGATATCTACAGGAAAGGCAAGAGAAATGTACCCAGAATTCACGGCTGTGTTCACAAATTGAGAGAAATCTGTTTGTTGCTGTCTTTGATGTTGTTGTTATTGTTTTCTTACACAGGTATGTATTGTCTCAGGAGGAGGGAAGGCCCTCCCAAATGCCCATCTAAGAACTAAAGGGAAAGCTTCCTGTGGCTTCAGGGTAGGAACCCACTTCATTGGCTCCTATCACTAGCTACACTCCAGGTTATGATATGGAACAACTTCAAGGACAGTATTTACACCTGGTCATTGTGAATGGCAATTTTGGAGTTAGTGTACAACCTAGAAAGTCCAAAATAATGATCTGGCAGGACCCATGGGATTTATGTCTATAATTTATAGCTAAGCCATTTGACTCTCTGGTAGGGCAAACTCTCAAATGTTCACTATTTCAATGCATAAATGGAGAACTAGGGAAACAGAGGAATTGATACAATGATAATGCATCCTCAATTACTACTGGGAATCTTTGGGTGTCACCAGTCTTGTGCAGGAAGCACACCTCAATCTTTGTCACTTTTCTATGAGTCCACACTTTACCGTAAGGCAGATTGTGTTTTCTAGGTAGAGAAAACGGAGGTGAGCAAGAACGGAGGTGAGCAAGAATGAACTCTCTCAGTTTTTTACTCTTCGATTTTAGTTGTTTACAGGAGACCTCAAACTTGAGAAAGAGCTTCATCATCTCCAGACCTAAGCCCTGCAACTATGCTCCTAATCTCATTCTACTTCTCCTAGTCTGGCACTCATTCAGCGATACTTTGCTTCTGCCTCAAGCTTTGACCAGGTCCAGACTAAACTTATCTTTCCAAATAAAGTGACTATTTCATGAATTTTTCCTGGATGAGCATGTCATTCAAGACTCTTCACAGTTTTTTTAATCAACATCACCTCATACCCCTCTGCATTTTATTATTCAGTTATTCACATTATGATCAAACTACTGCCCAAGGACACATGTGACAGAACGGCACCAGAAGGCTGCCCGACCTGTGTCATTGTGAGAATGGCCACCGTGTGCTTTTTCTTTTGAACTCTGAGTGCTGGGACATTCTCAGGTGGAGGTCAGGCAACCAACCAGTATTTACTGAAGAAGTTTTATACTACCCTCACAACTTATCTCCTTCCAGTTTCTTCCTTCTCTGCCATTTACAGTCTTAATCTCATATCTCTGTTTCTTCTCTACTTAGAAATCTGCAATAAGTTTCATCACATATAAAATGACTATGAATCTCTCCTTTCTGCTATTTAAGGTGGCTATGAGTCATCCCTTCATCCATATTTCCAGGTTGGTCTGGCAATTTTATCATCCTGGCCACATACATTATAATTTATAATTTAGTAAATAACCGGAGCATTTAAAACATGACACTTCTATCGCTATAGACCTTACGACATGACTACTTTAATTCATATCTGTATGCTACAGCCCTGATACTCCTTTGAAGCTTAACTACTGCTTTGACCAAGAAATTGACCCAGATTTTCCTAGGCAAAGCTAAACTTCCTGAATCTATGATGTCTTCCATAGTACTTCATCTGTACATTTTTCTGTTGAGCACATTGTGCCTTGAATTGTAATCTATTATTTATGTCTGCCTTCCCAACTAGTATATAAATTACTTGTTTGCATAAGCAATATCTTGTCTATATAAACCTTAAAATATTTACTAGAGGGATTGTGAATGTAATAGTTTCTAAACAAGTGTTTGTTACTTTGAATTTTAAAAAAATACTTTAAGCTTATTAATATCAAAGCAGAGTTGTTGGTGAAAAATACTACATATTTTACTACTTTAATAAACTGTTAAGGTCTTCAAAGAATGATATTTAACAACACAATGCCAAATAACAAGAGCTTATTTTCATTTATAAACCTCTTGTCATAAACACTTGAATCTGCTTAAATTTGAATGTTTCAAGGACTCTATATTTTGGTTATTATTACTGGTAACCATGGATATGATATTGCATATTTGCAGCCTTATCCTTCTTCTTTTCATTGATTAGGAAAGATGACTCAGTATTCTGCTGTCCAAGTTGGAAAACACATTGACATGACTCCTTTAAATGTGGATTTTATGAGATACAGAAGAAAGAATAATGACCTAATGTGTATGTCTCTGCATTTTGAGAAAAATGTATTTCTTTGTTCACTTACATCTTTGCTCATTCAAAAGGTAGCAATATTGGTGATGGACAAAAACAAACTTCCATTATTCTGTCCATTACCATCACATAAACTATAAACATTTTTATATTTCATTTATTCTTCTGTATAACCACCTTATATAAATATGGGCATCCTTCTGTGTGCACTCATCCATGCTTCTAGGTCATGAAGTCCCTCAATGTCCTTGGTGATTTCTTCTGCATTTTTTCATCTATGTTCCCCTCTTCCTTTAACCTTTCAGCTTGCTAGGTTATGGTAGGCAATTTTTAAAATTATTTTTTATTTTGAGATTATACTATAATAACATCATTTCTCCTTTTACTCCCTCCAAATCCTATCATATACTATTCCTTGCTCTCTTTCAAATTAACGGCCTTTTTTCATATACATGTATATGTATGTGTATGTGTGTGTGGATGTGTGCATGTGTGCGTAAATAATGCATGTATGTGTTCATGCATTTCTAAATATAACCTGATCTATGTGATGATATTTTATTTGTGTTCTAACAAATAAAGTTTGCCTGGGGATCAGAGGACAAAGCCAGCCACTATATTAAACACAGAGGTCAGGCAGTGGTAGTACATGCCTTTAATCCTTGCATTCAGAAGGCAGAGATTCATCTGGATCTCTGTGAGTTCAAGGCCACACTGGGAACAGAGCCAGGCGTGGTGGCATATGCCTTTAATCCCAGCAGTAGTTAACCATAGAGGTCTGGAGGTCTATACAGACAGGCAAAGTAATAGAGCTGGGTGGAAAGAGGAAGTGATGTAGCTGGGCAGAGAAAGGAAGTAAGATGACAGGGCACGGAAAGGTATATAAGTAGTGAGTATACAGGAAGTAACACTCTTGGGCCAAAGATTTCCTAGTGGTAAGAACTTGTGGCCAGCTTGCTCTATTCCTCTGATCTTTCAGCTTTCACTCCAACAACTGGCTCTGGGCTTTTTATTATTAAGACCATTTAGCGATTCATGTTACAAATCTATTTGTATGTCACTTGTATATTGTTTTCATGGCTGACTATTTGGTATTGAACAACCAATTGTGCTCTTCCCTAGGAAGATTATTTCTTCTGCTCTCAGAGTTCCTCAGTTGCCTGTAGTTCATTGTGCAGGGTTGAGGCCTTGTGTTTGCTCCCTGCTCACCTTGGTATGTCTATTATTGTCATTATTCAGCTCAAGGTTGGGCAGTCATGTTGGTGAGACTGATGGGTATAGTTTTGAACATTGCTCAGAAAGAACAAGTTTCTAACAAGTCGCTCTTAGACTCTTTCCACTTCCTCTTCCCCAGTGTTCCATGAACCTTCTCTGTGAGGGTTGTTTTGTAGATGTGTTCACTGGGACTGTACTCCATAACTCTGCACTCTTATTGACTGTAGTTTTCTGTGATTGTCAAAGTTTCCTCGGTGATGACTTAAGATTACACTGATCTGTGGGTATCAGTATAACTATTTTAAATGTTGTTAGGAGTTGTACTGGCTTGGTAAAGTCACAGTTGTAGGTCCTCCCCCAAGATCCATGACTTTACTAGCCCTGGGTAGTTGGCTAGGTTTCTAGTATCAAGCATGATTTCTCTTTTGTTGAGTGGGTCTCAAATCCTATTTTAGAGTTGCCGTTACCACCAAAGTATGTGTGCTATTCATGCACCCTGAAGGTCATCCTGCCACTAGGCACATTTTTAAGGCAATTTCCAAGATGTTCTCCTCTGGTTTATATGCCCTCTATAATAATATTCCCCCTTATTGTGTAAAAGACTAGCAAGCATGAAGGAAGAGTCAAAATTTCTGTATCAGTGATATATGTAAGGCTAATTGGTAGGAAAAAGGTTATCCAACTACTTTTATAGACACTATATGCTTATGGGAACTAATGTGTCGCTAGACAGTGCAGCTAGGACTTTGTGGGGGTGGGCATCTCTAGGAGTTGATAATAATCTTCTGGTGATAGATAGCAAGAAAACATGAAATGTAGCCCTACAGCCACAAGGAATTGACTCTATCAACAATCAATGTCCTTTCATTTTAAGGCCAGTGTAGATAATATTTTCATTTATGCCAGCTGAGACTTGCAACAGAAGAACACGGTGCCAGGGCTTTTGATCTTTGAACACATTGAGATGGCAAATGTTTGGGATTTAAGCTACCAGTTTATAATGATCTGTTACACACTAGAAAAAACCTTGGACAATACTGCAAGGAATTACCATTTGCCAGCTACGTCACCTCATGGCAACCTCACAGTTACCTTCTAGAACAGGTACTACTAACTGCATCCTATGTAGTAAGTAGATAAATAGGCATTTCTTATTTTATAAATAAGAAAACCAAGACCAGGAGATGTTAAGTAATGAGAAAGTGACCCCATAGCTAGGAACTGGCTAGGTTAGACAAAACGTACTTTCTATAATCTCACCTCCATTGTCATTTCTGCAATTGCACAGTCATATAAAACTGTAATAAGTCAGCAACATAAGTAGTACCAGATACACCAATCCATCACAGCTAAAAGGAAGAATGAGAAAACAGTGAGAAGCAACTTCAAGACAAATAATTGGAAAACCTGTATCACCAAAGGTGAAGTTTAAAATGAAATTTAAGATAGGTTAGAATTTCATCCCAAGGGGAAGGAGAGAATGAGCTGGGTGGCCCATCCAGTCACAATTAATATTCATTGACAAAATGAGAATACAAACAGGAACACATTTGCAGAATTATATGTTAAGCAATTTCTCAATGATAGAAAATATATTGATAGTGCAGTGTGGAGATAAACAGAAAATATGAGCTTTCAACATGATGTACACACAGCTGAAAGCTAGAGGATTTGTAAGAACTATGGCCCAAAGAAGAAGCCACATGCCAAGACTGGGCATGTATGCAGAGGATGAGGGTCAAAGCAATTTAAAGGCATTTCTCTCTACCCACATTCCAAACTATGAGGCAGTGGTCAACCTGTGAGTGCCTGGGAAACATGCGTGCTCTGACAGCCCTGTGCTGACATCACTCGGAAGCCCCTTGAAACAACCCCTGCTGGTGGTGCAAGCACGAGCTGTGAACTTTTGGGGAGGCGGACAGAAATGCTGACAGCCCTGCCTCTGATAATCAGACTTGAATAAGACCTTTCAGTACCCAGAAAAGCGTGCGTGGGGGGGGGGGGGGCGGTGTCATAAAATAGATGACTCAACCATGACATACTTTAAATATCAGAATACCCCAAACAGAAGAAACACCCTCCTAAAAGGCAGGAAACTAGGCCACAGTAAAGGACAAAGAACCAGATAGGCTTTACCCAGAATTTTATCAACAGTATTTAATGCCAGAAGATAGGTAAGCCATCAGGCAAGAGCTGACAGTTGTTTTGAACTTTTCTTTTTATACCACTCAAGCCACATATATGTAGGTAATTGTGAATATGGCTGACATGCTACTTATAGCCTGCTAGGTTTCCTTATAAATGCTAATGACATACACTCATTGAGGCTGCTGAAAGTCTTAGCTTTTTCTTCTGAGAGTTTTCTTCCATGGTGCCTTTTGCAATGAGTGTAGACCTAGGTCACTCATAGGATCCTTAGCTTTCAAATGCTTCAAACTCATTTATTCCACATGAAAATTTGGGGAACTCAGTGTTATTTAGACAAAGGAGTCTCAAACTGATGTACATGTGCTTGCTTGCTCTAGATAGATAGATAGATAGATAGATAGATAGATAGATAGATATCACACACACACACACACACACACACACACATCTATTGTGTTTATTTTATACATCTCTGGATTATTTAGCAGCGTCTCTGGACTTTATTCCCTAAATGACCATAGCATTCTCCATGTTATAGCAAGCAAAACTGTCTTCATGTTTCCAAATCTCCTCTAGGAAACAAAATCCCTCAGTTGAAAAATCACCATTTCCAGAGCTAATAACCTTTCCTACAGTGTTCATGAAGTGTTTGCCAAAAATAAAATTACTTTAAAGAAAATGCAACTTTTTGATATTCTCATTATCAGTCATTTCTAGATCCCTTTGACTATACCTAGCCTTTATTCCTGCACGTAATCTTCCTGTATGAGACTCTGGTTTTCTTGTATCTTATATAAATACATATTATGTATGTACATATACATATATACATATGTGTATGTAAGTATATAAAACTGAGTGGGGAAATAACATTTGAATGCTATCAAGCTATAGCAGAGAAAAAAAAAAAACCAAAAACCCTCCATTCTTGCATTTTTCCATGCTGACTGTATTCTAGAAAATAGCTGGGTTTTCTCTATCTTCAGAGTATTCAATTCCTGGATTCCATTTCTTTCTATTTCTGTTTTCAAATTAGTCAGTTCTTAGCCTAAATTCATCTATCCCATAGTTATTGTACCGTAGGCTATAGTAGCCAAAACACTCTGGTTCTCCACAGCCATGTTCTGCAAGGCTTAGGTACCATATAGTCACTTCAAAATGATCCTAAGTAACAACTGCCACAGCTCCTGCCAGGGCCTGAGGGATCTGCAGAGGCATCGGGCCTTAGGTACGATTTCTTACAACCATTCACTGAACCACTTTATCATAAATTCTCAATTTTGAATTTCTCTAAGTATTCACTTTAATGTATCAATTTCTATAATGTTAGGAGAAGGAAACATGGTCCCCAAATCCCAGTGACTCAGCACAGTATATTTTCTGCTGGGTAAGTATATGCTTATCTTATAGTATATGTGCATATACACACATACATATGCACAATATGTAGATATTTACATATATGTAAATATAAATATATACATAAATAACTTTTGGTTGTGTGTGTGTGTGTGTGTGTGTGATATTTGCTCCAGCCTGGCATAGAGATTTGCAGGATTCCTCCATCTTGAGCCTTTGATCTCTTTAGTCTTTGGGGTCTTCAGTTGTTAGGCAACAGAAAGAGAGAGTGAGGATTATACATAGGAGAAGTTCAAGCAGCCGGCTGAGAAGTGAGCACTGTGGTGATACTTTATTTGTGCTGAAATGTGATATTTTATTTGCATGTTAATAAATAAAGTTTGCCTGGAGATCAGAGGTCATAGTGAGCCATAAACAGAAGTCAGGTGGTGGTAGCACACACCCTTAATCTAATCACATGGCAGGCAGAGTCTGTGTGGTCAAGGACACAGCCAAGCTTGGTGACATGAGCCTTTAATCCCAGTACCAACCACAGAGACCTGGAGGTCTGTACAGACAGGCAGTGATGAGGAAGCAATGTGGCTGAGCTTACAGCCAATGAGAAGGCAGAAAAGGAAGGCAATAAAAGCACAGGTTAGACAGGAAGGTCTCTCTCTCTCTTGGGAAGCTATGGCCAGGTGGTAAGCTAAGGTTAGTTGGCGGCTATTGCTTTGATCTCTAAGGCTTATACCTCTGTATTTGGCTCTGTTTCTTATCTAATAAGACTGTTTAGAAATTTGTCTACAGAGCACATTTCTTCTGCCACTTTTATTAGCCACACCTTTGTCAGCATGCTCCTCTAACTTCAAGGAGCTTGCAGATATATTTATTGTGTGCCAAAGAGGAGGAGAACATGGGTATTGGTTAACACTGACAGTTTTTGATGCTAAGTCCAAAACGAAATAGATTTAGAGGCCTTCCCAAGAAATTAATTTTAAGCAAGTAGAATGTTTACCAACTCAAAACAAACAAACAAAGCCATAGAACAGGGATCTGATGATTTTAATAATAGATCTGAAACATGAATTTCTGTCCTCAATAAGATGAAATAGTATAAGAGTATCAGAAAAACAAAATGATACAGAAAAAAATGACAAACTTAGGAACTTCAAGAAAAACTTTACTAATTATTTATTGTCCACAAATGAAATTTATAATCAACATGATTTTTAGGCATTTACAGGATGAACAAAAAATGAAAATGTGAGCTTGATGTGTAAAATATGTCCTTTCTATGGACTGAGTTAAAGACATGAAATTCATTTCTCCCTTATATTATTTCTCCCTAAATTTTAGGTGTTTTAAGGGAGAAATGAATACTGGGTGAATAATAGTTACATGATAGCAAGATGGCAAACACAGTAAATCGCTTTGAAAAATGTCTAGATATAATCTACAGGGGAAAAATCAGATTATTTAATGATGCTATGGAATATAGTCTAAAGGTTTTTACATAGCAACAATGCAAAAGGTTATTCACATATGTGGACAAGGGAAACCTCCTTGCAGAGGTATAGAAGTGTTAAAGATGGTGAGCCTCCTCACCTTTGGACACAGAAGATATGTTCAGTTAAAGGAAGAAGGGGGCCATGGTACCTGCACCGAACACCGCCATTTCCAGTTGTTGTTATACTTCTGTGACTATTATTATCTCTAAAAAAGTTCCCCAAACACACTTCCCCTTAGTGTATTGTTTATCAATAATTATCTGCTATTACCTGAATTTAGCAGATCGAGGACTATTGTGAAGAGTAAGCAATTTTTCCACCAATTACAGCTTTGTGTGAAAATGGAGCTAGTTACTGGGAGATAGTAATAGCATTGGATTAAAACTACTTTCATGAAAGCTTCACTCTGTAGGGCTCCTTTAGTGCCTCAGATAATGCATCCAAGTTATTTAGGGTCTGAGGTTTATCAAAAGAGACAGAGTGAATCGTGCTGGGTTGTGTGATGTGTTTTGGAGAACAGAACTGATTTCTCTAAAATGAAAAAGGCAAAATAATTTTATGAGGACTTTGGAATCTTAAGGTTACCCTCCTGTTCCCCCTACCGCCTATCTCCAGATTAAAGAGTGAAACAATCACCAGATTTTAAAGTGAATGGGGGAGGGGAGGGTGGTCTGCACCTGGAAGCCATTTTCTTGATTTGTGCTGGCTGTAGTCCTGGAGATAGAACAGCAAGAATGCCTCTCTGGGGGTTCTTTGAAATCTGGGGAGAATGATTTGTGTGAGGAGGGGGAATAGAGGGATGGGGCGGTGGGGGAGGGAGCTCATTCCTTCTTGCCACATTCTGAGCTCCAGAGGAAGAGCCTGGTCTGCCTTGGGATGGAGTTGAAAGGAAATCAACAAGGCAGCTTCAACTATGCAGGAATTTGTTATGGACTTGCCAACTTTTCAAACATAGCTGGGCATTGTCTTCAGTGGGAGGCTGCCAACATGGAGCTCACGTGGTTCAGTATTGAAGATCTTTCCAATAGCTGTGCAAATCACAATGTGTTTTCACCTTCAACATGCTCAAAAGGTGACAGTGTAAGGTCCCTTTGTTTACATTACCTGGAAACGCACAATAATAATTTTGCTTTATATAAATTGCATTCATTGTGTCATTAAGCATTCATACGCCTAATTATTTTCTGTTAGTGAAAACTGATGAGTTCCAAAATATAGTTTACTCAAAAAGAGAGGACAAAAATGCAACAGAGTAAACTAATTTTTTTTCTTTTTATTTATTCTTCTTGAAAGGTTTCTATGCCTGATATTAAGTCTCTCTGCTGATGTAGTAAGCCAAATCAAGCTGAATTAAAAATAAAAGACCAGGTGTATCGGACAAAACATCCCTGGATGGTCTTTTCTGGGCCCCAGAGATGAGATGGAGAGAAGAGGCTGGGAAAAACCAAGTGGCTGCTTGCTAGGAGGCAGTTTAAATACCCTGTAGGCTTGGTCTTGAGCAGCTCCGGGGGAGGAGCCAGGAGCCACTGCTTGGGGGCGTTTTCTGAGAAGGACGAGGTTTGAAATGGTGAGGGGGCGAGGCAGAAGCAGAGCTGCCAACTGAACACTTCTTTCATACACTACATCCTGATACAGCCTCTACTACCGTCACTCCTAGTTTTCATGAACACTTGTATATTTAAAAAAATACAATCTTTATTCCTTGAGAATTTTATATATACACCATTTATTTTTATTACACTCATTCTCCACTCCTCCCCCTTACTCCTCACAGCTCCCACACACCTCCCACCTTTATATCTTCATGTCTTCTTTTACTTTTTAATAACCCGTTGAGTAGTCCACTTTGTGATTGCCATATACTCATGGGTGTGGGTCATCCACTATGTCATGGTTAACCTACTAGGGTCTACACCTTTAAGGAAATCTGACTCTTCCTTCCCCAGAAACAATCCATTATCAATAGCTTCTCAGTTAGGGATGGGCTTTCTTCTCCAGGTGATAATGTTGACTAGCTTGATGTAGTACAGGTCTTGTGCAAATAACCACAGCTGTTGTACATTCATAAGATGCAATCCTGTCATGTTCAGAAGATACTATTTTGCTTCAGTCCTCTGGCTCTTACAATCTTTCTGTCCTCCATTTTACAGCAGTTCCTGGTGCTATGGGATGTTTTGTAAGTTAAATGTGTTGCTCTGATTGATTAATAAATAAAATACTGATTGGCCAGTAGCCAGGCAGGAAGTATAGGCAGGATAAGGAGAGACGAGAATTCTGGGAAGTGAAAGGCTGAGGAGAGAGACACTGCCAGCCGCCGCCATGAGAAGATGTTAAGATACTGGTAAGCCACGAACCATGTGGCAACTTATAGATTGATAGAAATGGGTTAATTTAAGATATAAGAACAGTTAACAAGAAGCCTGCTATGGCCATACAGTTTGTAAGCAATATAAGTCTCTATATGCTTACTTGGTTGGGTCTGAGCCGCTGTGGGACTGGTGGGTGAAAGAGATTTGCCCTGACCGTAGGACAGGCAGAAAAAACACTAGCTACATCTGGGCCTTGTGTTAGGGAGGGATACGATAGAGATGTCTCATATGTAACTAAGTGTTCTACTGACACTCATTCTCTGCACTTTGACCAGTTTTGAGTTTCTATATTAACCACTGTCCACTTTACAACAAAGCTTCTCTGATGAGGTTGGGGAACTGTACTAATTTTTAGTACAGAGATATGAATTTAGAGGTCAGTTTGATACTATGTCCAGTTAGCAAAACAGCAGTAGGTCTATCCTAGGGCCTGCGAGCTCCCAAGATAAGGGTTCTTGGTCAGATTTGACATACTATGTTTATGTTTTCTTTCTCAAATCCAATCATAAAGCAGGTAATTAACTCAAAAAATGTATGCCACCACTGCACTTGCCGACAGGTTGCCACACTGATTGTTATTGAACACTTGTATTGTTTTTTATGCAGCATTGGACATTTATAAGCTCCTCTCTGCGTGTTCATATCCTTATACAGTGTAAATATCAGTCTATTTAATTTCTGAGAATGAGGAATATATGAAGAATAGTTATAAATTTGAGGGTATTGTTCCTGAGTTTCATAGTGACACTGCTCAAGATAATTAAGTCTGTGATTCAATGATATAAAAAGTGAATCTAGGACTCGCTAAAGAACTCCTCAAGTCCTACGAGCTTATTTTTGCTCCTGGGTTTATACTGTGGCCACTGAGAAATCAGGATTCAAAGTCTTTAGGGCTGTCCTCTTTGCCTTCCTCATTTTTAAAATGTATCTTCTCTTTGATAGAACACATTTGGCCCCAAATATTGTTACTGTTCTCATATGAAGAAAACCTCATGTCTTGATGCTTGGATCCAGAAGGCCCAGGCATTCATTAGTGTTTTTATTGACTGAAAATGCACCCAACAGAGCAACTTAAGGAGGGAAGTGATTTTTTTTAATAAAATTGCTTTATTTTAATGACCTCAAATAAAAACATCACACAACTAGATTAAGGTAGCCATGCAAACACTTGCCTAGTTCCAAACTCTATATAGCCCAGTAAACTTATATACAGTTAGAATGGCCATTCTGATTCTGTGATGATTCACTTGGGGTTTTACACGTTCAGCATCCATTACATTTTTATGCACTAATTCCCTATCAATAAATTGCTATGACAGAGTTGAAACTGGAAAAAACAATTAGCATTATATCCCCTTTTACAACCCACATGTTCTTTGTCTTAGGGAAGGGTGCATTTTGGCTGACATTTTGAGAGTGTAGTCCATCATGGTAGGAAAATCATGGTAGGAGAAGTTACACTGCATCGACTCTCAAGAGTAGAAAGCAATAAATACTGGTTCTCATTTTGCTTTCTCCTCTTTATTGAGTGTAATCTATAGCCAATAAAAATGGTTAAAATGGACCTTCCCACCTGAACCGAAGATAGAAACTCCCTCATAGATATATCCAGAGCTTTGTCTTCTAGGTGATTCTAGATACTGTCAAGTTGATAATCAACGTTAACCATCACAACCTTGTTTTTATTTTGATTCTTCCACTTACAACTTTGTGACTTCAGGCAGGATCTTTCATTTCTACATTTGAAAAATAAATAAAATGAACACTCCTGTTCTACTTGAAATATAGTCAGAAAAATTCCAGTAGTCTTTAAATGTTAGCATTTTTTTTAATCAATCAAGGTAAGAAAAGTCTACTCCTGAGAGTATACAATAGAAAGTATAAGGGAGGCCTTCACTGCATAATATCTACCTATATATGACAATAGTTATGCATTATCACAGTCCACTCTAGGCTTAAACATTCAATGTTTTGTAATTAAGAAAATCCAATTATTACCTGAGAGACTTTAAAAAAATCTCTTTGTACTCTGGCCAGGGAAGCAGGTAGGCTAACAACAGGTCTTCACCTTTCCCTCAGTTTCCCCAAATCCAGTCCCCCAGTCTCATCCCCAGCATTGCATCAGACCACCTGCTGTGGCCTTCCATTCACCCCTGCCCCATCTCCCTAAATCACACAGATCTCCCTGCTCCAAACTTTCTCCTCTCTACTCATTGCTTTATCCTATCCCCTAACCCCAGCAGGGTCTCATTGGGAATCCTCAGGCTACACTAGCCAGCAAACCAGGTAAACTATCTGCAGGTCTTCACCTCTCCCTCCATTCCTCCAAATCCAGTCTCCCAATTCTTCAGCTCTGTAGCAGACCATCTGCTCTGGCCTCTTTTCACTCTCTGCCCCCGTTCTCAGGGGAATAAACAGATCCTGCAGAACACTCTACTTTCATCCCTCTTGTGGATAACCTTAATCCTCCTATTCTAGCCCATCACATTTCTAAGTATCAGAATACCTAAAACACAATTTACCTGGAACTCCCAGTGGCCACAACTATCAGGACCCCAGAAGAATTTCCTAACAGGCAACAAACAGCCACCATGCTCTCCCAAGAATCAGAGAGGGCAACAGAAACCAAGGAACAAAACACCCACCCAACAAAGATAAGACCAGATATTAGCATCTAGAATTACAATCTTCCCAAACCCAGATAGCAAGACATCAGAGAAAAACATAATCAATAGTAGCCAGGACAATATGTCTCCACTAGAGACAAGCAACTACCACAGCAGGCCCTGAGAATTACAGCATAGCTGAAGCAAATACAAAAAGAAAAAAAATCTTGCAATAGACCTTACAACAGTCGGTATGAAAATGTTAGAGGTTCTTAAAGAGGAAATGAATAAATTCCTTAAAGAAATTTATGAAAACACAGTGGAAGGAAATGAATGAAAGAATTCAAGACCTGAAAGTAGAAATAGAATCAATAAAGGAAGCTCAAACTGAGGGAAATCTGGAGATGAGAAATTTAGTAATTCAAACAGGAACATGAGAGTTAAGCTTCTCCAACAGAATACAAGAGCTAGAAGACAGAATCTCAAGTATTGAAAACATGGAAGAAGAAATGGGTACCTCAGTCAAAAAAAAAATTGTGAAATCTAAAAATATCCTGGCACAAAACATCCAGGAAATACAGGATGCTATGAAAGGACCAAGTGCTGTGGGATGTTCTGTATGTTAAATGTGTTGCTCTGATTGGTTAATAAATAAAACACTGATTGGCCAGTAGTCAGGCAGGAAGTATAGACGGGACAAGGAGAGAGGAGAATTCTGGGAAGTGGAAGGCTGAGTTAGAGAGACACTGAGAGCCACCTCCATGACAAGCAAGATGTAAGGTACCAGTAAGCCACGAGCCACGTGGCAACTTATAGACTAATAAAAATGGGTTAATTTAAGATATAAGAACAGATAGCAAGAAGCCTGCTACGGCCATACAGTTTGTAAATAATATAAGCATCTGTGTGTTTATTTTATAAGTGGGCTGTCAGGCTGCCGGGGATTGGTGGGACCCAGAGAGAAAACTCTCCAGCTACAACCAAATCTAAGTAGAGAAATAGAAGAAGGAAAAAAAACCCAGATCAAAGGTATAGAAAATATTTCAACAAAATCACAGAAGAAAATTTCCCAGACCAAAAGAAGGAGATACCTACTAAGGTATAAGAACCACACAGAACACTAATGAGACTAGATCACAAAAGAAAGTTCCCTTGACACATAATAATTAAAACACTAAATGTACAGACTACAGAAAGAATGTCAAAAGCTGCAAGCGGAAAAGACCTGTTAGAGTAATACCTGACTCTCAAAGGAGACTTTAAAAGCCAGAAGGACCTGGACAGGTGTTTCACAGACTCTAAGAGACCACAGATGTCAGCTTAGACTACCAAACCCAGCAAAACTCCCAATCACAAGAGAGAGAGAAAATAAAACATTCCATGATGAAAACCAAATTTAAGCAGTATCTATCTGCAAATCCATTCCTATGGGAAGTGCTAGCAGGAAAGTTCCAACATAAAGAGGTTAGCAAACCCAAGATAACAAAAGGAATAAATAATCCCAAACCAGAAATATTGAAAGCAGAGAAGAAAGTGCACAGACACACACACACACACACACACACACACACACACACACACACACACACACACACATACACACACAGAGTACACCACCAAAATAACACAAGTCAACAAACACTTCTCATTGGTATCTCTCAATATCAATGGTCTCAGTTTCCCAATAAAAAACTCAGACTAACAGTGTGGATGCAAAAACAGGATCTATCCTTTTGCTGCATCCAATAAACACAACTTAATATTAAGAATAGACATCACCTCAAGGTAAAAGGATGGAAAAAGACATTCTAAGCAAATGGACCTAGAAACAAGCTGATGCAGTCATTTTAGTATCTGACAAAAGAGACTTCAAGCCAAAACTAATCAGAAGAGATAGATAGGGAAGAACACTGCATATTCATCAAGTGAAAAATCCACCAAGATGACAGTGCAAGTATTAACATCTATGCACCAAACACAAGGGCACCCAATTTTGTAAAAGAAACATTATTACAACTTAAATCACATATTGACCCTCACACACCAATAATGGGAGACTTCAATATCCCACCCTCGCCAATACACAGGTCATCCAGATGAAAACTAAACTGAGATTCTTTTTCCACTGCTACACACCTCTGACCTCCAAAGCTCTAGACTACTATTTCAACAGCTTGGGAAAGCTTCAATTAACTATTTCTTTGAATGTCATATTTCTATAGGAATCTCACCTATGCATATGTATTTATGTCTATAATATATGTTTATACACATGCATTTAGTTTTTTTCTTCCTATCAGTCTTTCTTATACTAATTTAATTGACTGCTCAGTAAAAGAACACAAAAGGCTGGAAGGAAGCAAATTTTCCTTGCTCGTGCCATGCACTCGTTTTTATTCAGACTTCACTGAGCAACCACTACTTACTAAACCTAATGATGGCCACTAGGATATAGGTATTAGAGATTCAGTTTATGTCCTTAAATTCATAAGGAAGAAAGGAAGTAATTGCCTATAAGGCAGGGTAGCATGCATCATGCTTGGTCTTGCACAGTGTGCTGAGTCCATCCTGAACACAGACCAACTGACTCTGAAAAGCTCAGGTTGAAAATGAGATTCAGTGGATGAGTGGGAGTAAATGAGGCAAGAGAAGGTGAAGGAGAGGCAGAGGACAAGCATTATGAGAGTGATAGCTGCTGAGGAGGGGCTCCATTAAAATGCAAGACCCTCTTCAGGAGATGTGTGTTCTTCAAGCTGATACAAGTACAAGATGCAAAGGCAAGTGACAGGAAGACTGAAGAAGTGATCTTGAGTTCTGAAGAACCCGGATGGTTACAAGTGAATTTGTATGTTTAAGGGTCCACAGATGATGGCTATCCTTTGAAGAGAACATGCTTCAAAGAAGGTGGAGGAGGGGACATTTGGGCAGTGCTGAGTACTTCAAGGAGGGAAAGTTTGTTCTATTTTGGTGGAGTGAATCATGGCTCCTCAGTGGCCCTGCCTTGGGTTAGAGCAGTTAAGTGTCTATACCTTAAACTGCAACACCTCTAGCACTTTGCAAGAAGAAACTAAACAAGATTAAATATAGGACAAAGAGGTTTTCATGTGTCCTGATTTAAAGTGTAAGAGTAAATATTCCTTAGTGCACAGACATTACTGTTGATTTGGCTAGCAAGCAGAATGGAGCTTTGCTAAAATGGTGATGCAATTTTTATGAGATACACTCTTCAAGGCTGACTGATGTTACCCTAACCTACGCAGGTCACACAATGCACACTATAGAAGGGAGAGAGTGAACGATCTGGCCAGAAACAGCTATTCTCAAAATATTTATACTCTTATCATGCCTGCCTACTTGAAACTTGGATACATAGACCTCCTATCTATCTGAAGAAAGACAAGGTTTTTCTTTACCCCAAGTGAAGGTTTATTGGAAACGTCCACAGAGGAATGAAGCTAGCTGCCTCTGCTGAGGCTGAATCGTCAGGCTTTGACTTTGAACTTGCTATTAAGTCTGTTGACTTTCTGCACACTAAATGACACTAATGTGGGGAAGAGAGAGTCACTTTTTGAAGAGAATGAAGCTGAAGGGGGTACTCTATCCATGTTGACCATCAATGTAACAGCTGTGAGTCTAAGGGCAGCATAGAGATGCTTCTCACCCATGTGGTGATACTCTAGATTTTGTAGACTTATAAGAGAAGATGAAGTTTTAATGAGGATGAGATAGCTAAACATAAGATTGTAGTGACCAATTTTGTCCTTTTGAAGCTTTGGGAACAGAAGTCCATTCATTTGGTACTTTATAGACAGGCAAGGTGGCATGTAGAGTACCTATAATATCATGTGTGTTTCCATGTAGATTTTAAACTACTGAACCTTTACCATGATCCTGTGAGCTGGATATTGTTTTCATTGTTCAACCTTTAAGGTAAAGTAATGTGATTATGCTCTGCTAAGGTCTCATAATTTATGAAAAGCAGATTAGCAGGAAAGCTGGGTTTCAAACATAGGCACTCAGCCTCCAAAGTCCATGCTACTAACCAGAGTGCAATGGAAAGGTGGTGAGAGAGGAGCCCATGACTTCAGCAGGCGTTGACTTGGGCCAGAGGCAGCAACACTGAAAGTAGAGAGTTGGAGACATTGAGGTCCAAAAAGGATTCATCACCAGCTACAACCAGAGGAACTAGAGGAGGACAGAACGAAAAGTAAGCAGACTGTGTAGTGGTTGGGAGTAGAATGATGTTCGTGAACCCACATGAGATTTTCTCCATTCCTTTTGAGCAATGGAAGAGACAGAAAGGGGAGTAGGCAGGCTCTCCAGGATGTATGACAAAACCCAGGGGACATTATTCATGAAAGAAAAGTGTCAACAGTCTTTGATGCAGCTTGAGAAACTTAGACTCTATTTGTAATCATTGACTGCAATTACTAAAAGTGTCTTAAAGTCCAAATTATTTCCCAGAGCTATTAACTGGGAAACAGTGGGAAGCATTATAATGATGAGCTGAGACAATCCAGCAGAACCATGTCAGTGGAAGCCAGCAAAGGAACTGGTTTTTAAAATACGTAACTTAGCTATTATCTGAAGCTCTCAGGAGTCCCAGACTTCTTTCTATCCCAGGTTGCTTACTGAGAAATGAGAATAAAGCAGTCACTCTCTAACTGGTAAAGATGAATGTTCAGATTAGAGCCACAGGAGTACCAGAACAGTAATAGCCCAGCTAATGACTTAGACCTATGTAGAACATTTATTTTTCTAACCATAGATGTAGCATATCATCTTTTAAGCATTGCTTTTCAAATGTAGTGTGACTAAGAGGGCTGTATGCCAAAGGAACAGTTTAATCATAAATGGCAATATAAGCATTCTATATATACATAGATACATATGTATATACATGAGAGTGATTCCATTTCACTAAATAGGGCATGTCAGTACATGGCGCCACACAAAACTGACCTAAAAAACAAACCAAGCCTGGCAAATCATCCCGTAAATAATGGAATTTAAATACATAATCTTTGGTTTAAAAATAACAATAACAAGAACATACTTTAAGTGGTGCTTTTACACAAAACATTAAAGATTGTAGGAAAATGGAATGATGATACATGACATCTGTGAAATCATAAATTTACAAAGCTTTTTCTTAAGCCAAAAAGAATTAATAACTAGAAAATGCTTCCAGGATTTTTCTCATTCAGCCTTAGAAGATAGCTGTCATGTAAAGTTTTACTTAATAATGTTTTTGGTGTCAGAGATGTTATGTGTTACATCAGTAAGGTTGGGGAGATGAACAGTTCATTTGCACTCAAATTCTCTAGCTGGCTATCTTTGACTTTGTGTACAAAGAGGCCATACTGTTGTAATCATAACCAAACCTATATTTTTTAAATTAATATTCCCATAATTCAAAAATAAGTCTGTCTTGCATTGTAACTTGTTATTCAGAGTTGTAAAATATATTTCAATGAGTCCACAGTGCCTCCATCCATGTTCTATTATGAGATATTAATGAAGAGAAATCACAGAGACCTCATGGATCTAGATACCAAAGGGAACAAAACAGAGCAATCAGTCAGTGGTTGTTCACAGTTGATTTGTGATACTTAACACATAAAATGTGGCATCAGATATACAGCTGAGATTTTCCTAGTCTACCAATAAGCTGATATACATAACAATAAGTATAGCAATAACAATAAAAGCCCAATCTGTTGATATCAGAATCTGTCTACCTGTCTTTATTTTTCCCTGGCTCCTCTGTATAAAAAGACAATCACAGACCCCATAAAACCACATCTGTTGGCTGAGTAGTATCCCTCAGCATACAGCCACTAGAAAGTACACTGTAAGTGAATTTCACAGATTGCTGGTGGAAGTAGCGGCAATGTGTTCAAAATAATGATCACTGTGGTCATTTTCACAAAACACCGGTATGTTTTAGGATCAGATTCCTCACTTAGGTACCCAGATCCATGAATAACCACACAGCAGTGAGTCCTGAGTGTCAATGTGTATATGTTTAGGGCTATGTTGGATCCCTCTGGATCCCTTGCTGAAGAGTTATTCCATATTCATCTTCCATCTCTTGCAATCACAGCCAAACAGTCTTTCGTGGCCTGGCATTCTGTTTGAAATAGAGTCTCTTTGGGAACCTGAAGAATGAGACTCAGTGGGGAGTGTTTGCTCTGGCTGCTTTATAAACTAAATACTTCAACAGAGCCGTTTGCATAATGAAATTGTAACATCCATATGAGATTAAGGAAATTGTATCAAATGAAGCTAAAAGACAGTTTGAGAGTATATTTTAGAGATAAATAAGGGCTTCTTAGTCCACATAGTTTTATGTTTTATTTGTCTGGGAGACAGTTTTTCACTCAGGTATGCAGTGGAGAATGCCATTTGGAAAACAAGGGCTGTTAGCTCTACCCAAGTGTACCAATTTTCGGGGTTTATCAGAGGTAGTTTTGAAAATGTTCAGAGATTTTTTTTTTTAAATTTTTTAAGCTTGTAGTTTGTGAGTTTTGTGAGCAGTTTAGTGGATGATTGGAGTCCTGGGTTACCCACTGGAGTATCAAGCAGTCACGCTGAAGTTCTGTTACAAACGAACTGCTTTTTCTTAGAGATTTGTGTTTTCCCACACTCACACTGCCCTTCAAGGAAGAGGCCATTCCATTAAGCGTGTGTTCTCCTTTGGAATGTCTGAGAAATTATATTCAGCTTGTTGCTTTCTTAGGCATTGTCAGGAGAAATTTTTGACAGAATTCAAGAAAGGTGGTCAGAACTTTATATCCTTTTTTAGTTTTTATAACATAATTCCCTTGGTAAACAGGACAACTTCTTGCCAAGTTGAGAACTCCAGATTAAAAAATTTAAAAATAATAGAAAGTTTTCAATCTTAATGAATAACACAATGAATTCTCAGCTGCCCAATAAGTATTTTAATTAATTGCTTTTTACTAATGATTTCTGAGTGCTTCTGGTATTTCCTGAGTCCTGTGTGATTTGGGATCCTGTTCCCCTAAAGTCATAGCTGTCACCATTAAACATGTATTGAGCACTACTGTGTACAGGCACTATAATTACTTGAGTTTTGAAACTAATCAGAGACTATTTTACAGAGCTGAATACCCATTTCTAATTTGTGCACAGCCTCTTCTGCCTTCTCCCAAGTTGAGCCACCTGCTTCTAGCTGCTAAAAGATCTCAGGGACTCTTTAATCTTTGCTTTCTGGGTGAGGAGATGATTACAGGAAATTGGCTCTTTGAAAAATATCACTGATGCCCCATTGCTAACTGCATCTGATTTAACAGGCAACAGTTTCAGTAGACCGTCAGTAGGAAGGACTGGGGTCAGTGTCAAACAGAAAGACAAGCAAACGGAAATGCAACCTTCTCTGCTCTTTTCAATAAACCTAATCATCTCAGTGCAGTAACTAATAATGCTTCTGTTACTCCAAAGCTAGAAAATGATTGGCTCAAGGTCAAACATATGCAATCTGACCCTAGTCCACGCATCTAATCATTACAGTAGGCAACTGTACAGCATCACTAATAATTCTGTGTGGCATTTGGCAGATTATTTGACTTTTCTTAGCTTCCTCATGTTTAAACTAAGATGATCATTATATTGAACATGATACCTTGTTCATTACAAATAGAAGCATGTAGTCATGTGTATGTATGTGTGTGTGTATATATATATATATGATCACAGCCTCACAATATTATTTTGGACCTGAACATTCCTACCACCTGGTATTTTATTACACATGTTCTATATTTCCATATATTTAGATACTCATATATTACTATTGTGTTACAGGTGCAATGTGGTTCAGTACAGTAATATGCTATTCTAGTTTATAAGCTAGAAGCAACAGGCTATTCCACAGAGCAATGGTGTGAAGTAGTCTAAATCATCTAAGTTTGTGTGAGCACCTTCTCTGATATTCACACAACAGTGAGATCACCTCATGACACATTTCTCATAAGAAACCCCTAAAATCAAGCAAAACATAAAAACATAAATTGTGATAATGGACTATTTATGATTTTTTCCAACACCACTCGCTGCTTACTCTATTACTATATTCCCCATAAAGTCTCAATGATGAAGATGAGAATGAAGAAAAAATTAAGATGATAACAAGGATGCCAACTGACATTTATTGAGGGCTTAATATGAAACAGATGACAGTAGTCATACCATTTAACCTCACTATAACGTTATGATCAAGAAAAGTAAATATTCACACGTCACAGAGAAGTAATGTGATGGATGTTTAAAGGGTCTTCAATAATGTCAGCAAGGCCCACTAAACTAGAATTCAAGCCCTCAGCTACATGACTGTCTTCAACAAATGAGTTATTAAATATTGAAACATTCAGCTGACATTATTATTACTAAACTTGAAGAAACATGGGGTAAAAGTTCTAGTTTTCATTTTACCAATATTTTCCCTTTTATGACAATTTGTGTATTATGTTAAATTCATCGATTTGATAAACAAGGGACAGACAAAAGTTGAAGATAATTTCTTTTCTTTTTTCTTACCTTGGGTTTTTGAGAGGAAATGTCATGGTCTCACCAACTACCCAGGGTTAGTGAGGTCACGGGTCTGAAAGGAAAACTGACTAGCACTGCTTTACTCGAGCACCATGATTCCTGACTGCATTCTAAACACTCATCATTAAACCCACGGGCAAGCCGCCTGTTTCTCACCTCTTACCAGAGACATACTTTTGGTTTTGGTTTTTGTGTTTTGTTTTATTTAGAAGAGACAGAAACCACTACAGAAACCCACAGCTGGTCAAAATACAGAGAATGAGTACTCACAGGATGCCCAGCCCTGGTTGTTATATCTACGATACAACTCCTGCACCCGATGCTCTGGAAATATAGAGGAAGAGAGGATGAAAAGATTGTAAGTCAGAGGACCAAGAAATCTGCAGTTGAGATTGGGTCTCCTAGAAAAGACAGTGAGGCTTCAGTCATGATACCTGGATGATATGGCTAGCTAAACAAGACTTGAATGAGGACACCTGCAACAGGCATGCTTATGTGGAAAGAGGAAATCTCACAGGCCCCCATTCATAGACAAAGAACTTATGCAACTAAGGTATGCTGAGAAGAAGTAGTCTTCTTCACAGGAAGAAGCCTCCTGATTGATTATCTAATACCAAGTGGTCATTGTTGAAACCATGTACACATAGGCAACACTACACTAACTAGCAACTCACCCAGTTGTATTTCTATATCTATGTGCATATATATATATATATATATATATATATATATATATATATATACACACACATATATATGCAGGTGTATGGTGTGTGTACATATGTTTGTGGTGTGTGTGTGTGTGTGTGTGTGTGTGTGTGTGTGTGTGTGTGTGTGTTATGTGTGCAAGTATAACGATTAAAGAAAAGGAGCCATGCATTTGTGAGGAAGCAAGGGGATCATGAGAGAAATTAGAGGAAGGAAAGGGAATGGAAGGAATTATGTAACTTTATTTTCATAAGAAATAATAAAATTTCAAAATCTCATCTTTATAAACCTGACTGCTACGTTTGGTACCCATCAGCACTTCATTCAATGAATCCATTCGCAGAGGGAGAAGGGAGCTTAAAGTACAAGATGAAGGTCGAGGGAGTGATGTAGATGAAATATTTATATTTGAAGTTCTTTAAAATAATTCATTAATCAATTAATTCTTTTTTAAAAAGTTTCATTACATGTGTGGCATAATGCTGACCTCTATGTGTTTATAGAGGTTTGAAAGGCAACTGTGAAAACTCTTTCATCTGAGCAAACATGTCATTCGAAATCCTTGTATCTACGCATTTGACCTCCATAAACCTTTACCTCAACTCAGGACACTGTTGACCAGACCTTGATGATGTGATCACTAGACCTCTTTGTCTGTCTTCCCAATATGGTCAAATTGATTATACTCTGCTTTCCATTATTGTAAAAAGACAAAAACAAAATAGAGCTACAATAACAAATCCAACTAGTATGTAGGTCCTTAGCCGTATGCTTATGCAAAGGTATTTTTTTTTTTTTTTACAAACTGTATCATGGTTTCTGTTAACTATATAATCTTTGTATTCTTAAGATACATGTTTCACTGTCATCTTGAATTTTGTTGTGTCTAAAAAGGCAGTGTTCATTACTAGAAGACAGGCATCTGTCACTGAGCAGTGATTGGTTTTGCTGCTTATATTGGCAGAAACAGAAGTTGATAGAAAGTGCAATGCCAATGCTTTCAGGCCATAGAGACAACTGTAAGGGTTGGCTTTTGTTTGTATCAATTTGAGATCTTAAGTGGCCTAATTGTTCCATGAATTCTTCCTGTACTCACTGTTCTAGCTGCTGAGATTAAATTGCAATTATTAAAACAAACAAATCACACAACTGAAGACCAAGTAGCAGACTTAAGATCAGAGACTGTTTCTCGGTCTTGACTCAATCCTTGCTTTATCACAGTGACTCACAAGCTCAGTCAATGCTACATAGCTATGATCTACAAGCTCTCAGATTGAAAGGGCTCTGAGTAGGTCAGCACAGCAGTGGAAATGTTATCTGTGTTCACAGATGACTTCCTCCTACTCAGCTCCTTCATTTCAGTTTTTCTGACATTCTTACATCAATTTCCAGAACCCATTTTTATCCAAGTTGAAACTATTTGGTTCAATTCCATTTAATTTCCCATTGGGGTCCTGAGTATTTTCTATTCTCTTCCAGGTTCTGTTCTATATTCACATAAAAAAAATTCTTCCTTCATCCCCATTGTTAGAATCGTGTTGTATCTGATCCCTATCTCACAGAGTGAGCAGCCTTTTGGCTTTGAGCCTGCTTGTCTCCAGTTTTATATTGCTCTTATATTTGGAATATGAAATAACACATTAGAAGTTTGTATCTGAATCTGCAACGTTAAACTTAGGCTCTGTGTCTTCTCTCTGTCTATGTCCCTGTATCTTTGTATCACACACACACACACACACACACACACACACACACACACACACACACACACACACACGCGCGCGCGCACTTGTATGCATTTTGGCAGTTTTCAGGATTAAGATCAAGGCTTTGTGCATGCTAGGAAAGTTCTCTCAAATCAAGCTACATCTGCTACCCTCTTCTACCTTCTTTTTCAAGACATAAGAAAATTTAGAAACAAGACTTCTGTAGAAAAGGTTTAAAGGATGAAATCAGACTCTGAAGAAATGTACAAATGAAAAATAATATTCTTTAAAAAATATAGATCATGGAATGTCTGTAATTTCTACTAATGCAGATAGGAGTACAGATGTATTAGAACATTTTTCTCCTTCCATCCTAAGTTCAGTCCAGGTATGGTCTACTGCTTGCCTTGCTTTTAATTCTGTCTTTCCTCGGTTCATCAGGGCACATTTTGCATTTTGAGAATCCTTTATCATGAAATTTCTATCACATGGTAATAACAGCAGATTTATATCTTAACTAACTTTCATAAATGCAACTAACCAACACAAGAGAAAACTTTTGTTCCTAATATATTCTATGCTTGAATTAGCAAAACATAAGATTGGTGACTTCATGAGCCTTATTTCTACAGTTAAATTAATTCAACTCCTCTTACCCTCTCATTGTAACTAAATTACACTTTACCTAGCCTCACTCTTCTCTGCTCACTCCCTTCTCTATGTTCCTGAATATTGGCATTCCATGCCTGGTGTGGCTCTAGTGGTCCTGGAATAAATGTCCTTCACAAGCTTTACCTGGACATGTTAAACTTGAGAACCATGAGGAAATACCAAATCCACAATTGTCTATTTAAAGCAAGCTATATTTTGGGTGCACCCAGGACTACCCAGCTGGCTGCCTCACCATAAGTTGGGATTTGAGAGAGCAGCCCCTGCCAGCCTCTTGAAGTCCCTTTTACAGGAGAGATAAGGGGTGAGAGAGTTGGCTGTGACACTTTGTTAATACAATGAAAGGAAAGGAACAAGGAGAGATATACATCACGTGAAAGGGGTTGCAAGTATTTATATCAGACCTAAGAAACAGGAACTTCTTCTTAATTACAAGTAGAAATCTTAACTTGCAAGGACTTAACATAGGACAAACAGGAATTTATTCTTCAATGTCTTAGCTGCAAACAGAACTATTAACCTACAAGATATATTTTTCCTCTTTCAGTCTTCCACTAGCTTGCAAGATATATTGTTCCTGTTTTGCTCTCACACATGCTCCGAGTCACAGAGAACATACCCATGCACTGACGCATTATCTTAACAAATTTATGTTTAAAACTTGCTACCCTCCAGACTAGGCCACAGACATTGGAAATATCAGCCATCTGTCTCTCATTGGAGCTTAGTAAATGAAACAGACAACAAGCACATAAGTAAAAATAAAATATGAAAATATAAAGGCACTATGTTGTGGAAGAAAACAAAGTGGGACAAAAGGTTGATAACACACATACACACACGTGAAAAGTCACTAGTCACATGGACCAAAGAAAGGCTATTACAATAATCCTATTTAATGAAAGACCAGGGAAAATGACAAAGCTATTTTCCTAAATGAACATATAAAATATGATCATATTTAAATTTTGAGCTTATTCTGCAAGTTCATGACCTTATCAACATTTACATAACATCATTCTAACTAGTAAAATAATTCTGTCTTCATAAATTTATTTAGGAAATGGGTAGAACAGTAAGTTAAACCCAGCTACCAAATCCAATTCTGCCTATCTTTATGTCTGCCTATCTGTTGATGCATCCATCAATCTATTCACCTACCTACTCATCCATCTACCCAGGCATCTGTTTACCCATCTACTCCAGTCAAGCATAGATAGTATGGGTCAAGAGAATCATGGCCAAGACTAAGCTCACAGGTCAATAAAACTAGGCGACACATTTTCTGAAGAGTGCCTGGATGCAATCACAAATGTTTAATTTTTGATTATTCCAACTTTTGCTTTTAATTCTCTATGTTCTGATTTGGAATCCAGAGAGTGGAACATTCCAGGCTTCATGGCACTGATAGTCTATACCTTTAAGTTGTCACAATTCAAGTTTTAAAAATTATTTCTGACTTAACTTTTACAATATATTTCATTTAACCCAATATGCCTAATATATTACTTCAAGGTACAATCAATAGAAAAATAATAAAGAAAGGTTTTTATATTTTTTCATATTGTCTTCAAATTCTGTTGTATTTTTTGTTACTCGTGATGCATTTCAACTCAGGTTAGCCCAACTCAAGTATTATCAATACCAGTGGCTGTTGACGGCCATATTGAACAAAACAAGCTATAGAAAATAGTATGTGAACCAGGGTATAGATGTGGGGAAGGTGAATGTATCAGACAATGGGTTTGGCAAGTCTATTACAGAGTGTGAATGTAGTATCAGAGTTTTCTAGCTGATAGTTTTTCCTACATTATTTTAGCATTAATGAATCTTTGTTTAGAAACATGGGATTTAGTAAATGGCAGCTTAGGGATAAAGACCTCAAATTCTCTCCATTCTTTCCCCTGTTGCCACCTTTGCTGCCTTTCTGGTGTTGACCATGGCAGTCTGCTGTAATTCTTGCTAGGTCTCAAACTGATTGTTTCAGCTTTAAAAGTAACATGCTACTCAGATTAGTTTCCAGATGTTCTGAGTATGAAAGAATATAGAATTGAGCAATGACTTGTTGCCGTGGGTCTCTATCTGTTAATAAAGGGACAAGGGTAGGAATTTCTGACAGTATGGCACAAGATTTACCCTATACCTTATTAGCAGGAATTTCATATCAGACCTACTTATGACTGGAGGGACTTCTGAAAGTGTTTACTTGGGCACATGGATTTGGAAAGGTTTGGGGCAACTTCCAACCATTTGAAGCAGGCAAAATGTTAGCAGAAGGACAAGTCAAGAACCTGAGTTATTCATAGATGAGTTGACCATGGTCTGAGAGATAAGGGAAAATGAAGCTATCCCAGCTGACAGGACTAATTTGAGGAACATAGATTATCGAGTAAAGATTTTTTTCTTTCTTTCTTGCATGCACAGTAAAGAGCTACAAAAGGTGTTTAAATAAAGGACTAACAATAAGGAATTTTAGACCATTAGAGATGTACAGCCTGAGCTTAATCAATGCTTCATCCATTGAGGACTCTGCCTATGTGTAATGCTTTCCCAAACATCCCAAACAAGAAAGAGAATATCTACGTGTTGCAGCCTAAACTATCCATGGAATGATACTGGGAAAACTCCATAATGTCTGGTGAGGGCATGAGGAATAAAGTAAGCTAGAGATGTTCTAACTCAATAGATTGAAGAATCCTATTCTTCAAGGTTAGGTTATTCTTGGGAGACACTGACTTCATAGTTAAAAGAATGGATTATGCTTCAGTTCTAAAAAGGGTTGCACCCTGGGGGAGCATACATTAATTCACCAAAACACTGAAGTTCAGGAACTTAGGCAAAATCAAACGACTGAAATTAGTACCATAATGATAAAATCTAGTAAAACTGAGATGCCACCCCTGAATTTCTGTGTCTCAGTTTTATATGGAATAGGTCTTAATTCTCAAGATCAGCCACAAGAGAAAAGTCATAAAGGTGTAGCCAATGACCATTTTTATGGTTCTGTCCTCTCTCTATAGGTAGACAAAAGATGAGCTTAATTACTCTATAATCATTACAGTTTTTCCAGGCCCATTGCTCTTTGACCTCATAGCAGATTCTCTCTGGACAGTTTAATACTTTACCATTTTAACATTGAATTTCCTTCACTGCTTTTATTTCAGGTCAGCTACATAGATATAATCACCTGATTACAAAACCTGCAGTTTCAGAGTTAAACGTATCATGCTTTCCTCTTCTAATGGGATGAGTTCAGATGGTCCCAAGGAATATTTTTAAACTGTCACTTAATCCTTCATATCTAATAAGTTCTCCTATAAGATCATGGTGATTATCCACAATATTGTGTGATTTATCTTAGAAAATCTTTGTTCACAGTATAAATGCTGTCATCAATAAAACTAGCATAAGTTCATGTCTCTCTTCTTTCAGAATAATGATGCACTGTCTTAGGATGCAAATACGACTTTAAAAGAGTCATTTCTAGCTTGCCCCTAAACAAAGCAAAAAAAATTCTCAAGTAGCAATGTCTATTTATCCCATTTATATTAACTGGCCAAGTTTTATTACTTTTGGGTAGTCTTTGGTTTAAAGAGTTGATAAAGTGTGAAATTTAGAAAAAAATTCAGAATTTTTTTTTGTTGGTTTTGGGTGATTTTGTCTGCTTGTTTTTTCAACCATGAGAACTAAACTTGTACTTTCTAGGCAGTCATTTTACCAATGACCAAAATTCCAAACTCAAAACAGTAATTATGTTTTACGAATGACATTATTTAGCACTGTAAAGGTATTAACCTACTATGAAGTATTACAATGTAGTACTACCTCCATTCAATGATTTATATTTAACTTAAATTTTAAATATTAGAAAAAATATGGCATATGATAAATTTTTATACATATCTTTACTAAAGGATTAACAACATCTTTTCCAGAATACTCCCTCAAGATTAAGGCATTCCATTGATTGCTATTGGATCCAGAATCTAGGATAAAATTTTTATAAAAGACATGTGGCTCAAGCATTCACAAAAAGCTTCTGAGCTTGGTGAAGGAAGTCAGTCTTGGATTTTGACTAAAAGTGGGCTCTAACAAGGGCTGGAATGGAATTTGAACTTGGAAGGCAATGGCTTCCAAGAAAATAGATTCCTCCTGTTTTTTCTCTTTTTGACTTTCCAATGCACTAATAAAAATGTTTTTTATCTTTTCATGTAGCATATTTTGTTCCATTTTCTTCTTTCTATTAATGTCCATGAATCATGGCAAATACTGAGGGGGGCAGGGTGGTAACACAGAAAGGCTTATTTGGTCCTGGACTTCTTTTCATCCTGACTTCACATATCCAGGGTAACTGAGAACCTTGGCAGAGGGAAGCCAACCTCTAAATCTCTGCCCCAAGGCTGAGGCCCAGCCAAAGTAGCTGAAGCTCCGCCCAGGACAGCCTAGGGCCAGTGAACTTCAAGCAGAAGAACATCTGCATCTGGCGTCTCAACCCTGCAGATGCAAGAGCACAGTTCTCAAGTCTGGATACTCTTGGCCTCAACTTCCTCTATTATTCCTAGTTTGCAAAGCAAAAATTGTTTTACTCCTGCTGTGTCATCCATCTTTTTACTTCCCAGACTGTAACTAACATCTCTTAATGATACAACTCATTATCATCATTTAAAGTTGAATCATGCAAGGTTTGCCTGAACAGGTTTCAGAGAAATCCAGCCTTTATTCAGATTAATACAAGGAAGGACTCAACAAAAAGGAGTTTTACTTTTCTTCTCTATATATAGTAATATCAGAACATTTGGGGAAATAATTTATAAGAGTTTCTGTTCTGTACTATGTTCATAGCATCAAATACTTGTTTTAATCAGTTAATTAATTAAATTGTTGAATGGAGTCAGTTTTATTGTTATTGTTATGACTTTTAGTGTTTATGTTTTAGATAGGGTCTCATTCTATTACCCAGAGTAGTCTAGAACTCACTATGTGGTGCTGTCTGACCTTAGACTTGAGGCAATCTGCTGCCTGAACTCGTAAGTGCTGAATTTACAGACATAAAATGTTACCGCCAACTCTAAATGTTACGGAACAAAATCCAGCTACTGAGTATAAGGTGCTGAAGTCCTAGCCCTCTGTGTTTATATACAAAGAAACTGAGAATTACCCTGGTTTAGTAAGGTGGTGGTAGTAGGTTTTCTTCTAAGATTCATGACCTCACTAGCTATGGGTAGTAGGGCAGATTTGCATCACCAGTCTTAACTTCTCTCCTGCTGAGGCCTTAAATCCAATTAGAGAGCTGTTGGCTACTGCAAATATATGAGTGCCACTCCTGTGCCCTTAGGGTTATCATGACTATGTGATTCTGTGATCATAGACCTACAGTTAGGTTGCTTCCTTCCCTTGGAAGTTTAAATGGCTCCTTGATGGTACAAAAGCTAGTCCTCAGAGAGGATGTTTTTAAGTCAGATTCAGCTGGAATCTTCTGGATCTTGCATCTGATGTACATGGTGTCCTTAGCAATGGGAACTTACACTAAACATCTGGAAGGCATTCAAAGGCAACAAACAACAATAGCCTGTATTACTTTGAGAGTATCTTACACTCTTCTGGTCAGGAAGTTTCTCATGTCTGATATTAGAGAATTTTTATTAGATAGTTTAAGGCTCTTTCAGGAATGGTTGTCATCCCAGGCTGTAAAACGTTATTTAAACTATATGTATTTGTATAACATAGATTTACATATATTATATGTATTCTTAGATAAATAGATATTAATATGATTCCTTGTGGTTATTTAAGATATCCTTAGTGTTATTTTACCCTCCTTCATCACTCTACTTTGATACTGACCTCCTTCTACCCTCCCCAGTTAAAGCCCCTCCCACATTTAAATTTGATAAAGAGCACAAGTGAGCAATACACAAAAGTGGGCCCAAACTTTAGTCTTCTAATTTTGAGAGCAATCAAGTTTTACATAACTGTGCCTGACCTCCTAGTATACCACTACCACTCAGTTAGCATTTAATAATGCCACATGGGTTGTTGTTTGATTTAATGTAAATAACACACAGATTTTCATCTATTTTATACAACTTGCTAATGAATTCCCCAGATGTAGTTCACTGGAGCAGAATAGACACTGCAGTTTTGACAATGCTGGCAGAAGAGATCAAGTGGTAGTTGGGAGGCCAGTACCTCCTAAGCCACTATGGCAGACTTCATGGCAACCTCCCAATGTGCCCATCATTCTCACCTTCCTACGAGAAGACAGAGGGTGCTGAAAACCTAAGGGTATTGCCCATATTTTATAACACTTTTGAAAGAAAGTATGCTTACAATTCATCCCTATAACATCTATATTTAAAAAAAACAAAATTTAAAAATCCACACTGTTGAAGAATCTAGAATTTCTCAATTCAATCACTAATTAAATCATATTTGTAACAGAATCCATAACTGAAACAGAGTTTGGCTGAACACCCTGTTGCATATTCTCTTTCAACCCCTTGCTCATGTATCATTGGTGAACCTTAAAATATACAATTCACCCCAGCTTCCTTTCTATATGGAGAGATATGTGGTACTCAGATGTCTGTGTTTTTATAGTCTCCTTAAAACAAAACAAAAGAACAACCTCATGTTTCTTATTCTGAAAAGATGAAATTGTTATATGTCCCCCTCACAGAACAAGCCAGAATTTAACCTTGAAGGCAGCTGAGTAAAGGGATTCAACCATTTCTCTATGTCTAAATGTTTGCCTCTCTTTTCTCTCTGTGCATTGGCTCTGTATATATTTTTCTCTGCTACTACCTGACAGTGTCTTTTCTTTTCTACACACAAACATTCGTACGTGCATTTCTGACCTTATACCCAGAACACCTTGCAAAGATTCAAACCTTGTCCTTTGACTCAACAACAACAATCAATAAAAAGTACATCTTTCCTGGCTTGGATTGTGTGCATACCTGAAACCAATCACTGTAGTCAGAAGTTGTGACACAATCATTTGCCCTGAGTCTAAGGGGTACATTTCTACAATTAATCAAAGCAGCATAGAAATCAACACTTTAGGAATCCCATGTATATTTATTTGTATTATAACATTGAGGATGTCATTGCTGTGTCATTTCTATGACAAAATACCTGAGAAAATCCACTTAACAAAGGAAGAGCTTATCTTGAGCCATGGTTTGGGAGGATGCAATACACAGTGGCAAGGAAGTAAAAAGGTACCAGCAGGAGCTTCAGTGCCCTGTTTCCACAGTCAGGAAGCAGAGAGGGGTGAATGCTCCCTTTCTCCTTTGTGCTTTCAGTTCAGAGGCTGATCTCAACCTGTAGGACTGTGTTTGTTGCAGTTACATCCTGGGAAAAGAATTCTTTCTGGTTTCCTCACTGGATGACCCAGAGGTGTGCCTCCTCGGAAATGCTAAATTCAGTCAAGTTGACAATGAAGAACATTAACCCCATACCATGTGTAGCTGCAAATTCTAGGCTCATAAGCTAATAGCCAATGGATATGTATGCTTAATATATTACTAGCAGTAGTCCAAGTGCTTTACATTTATGTATTAAAATTTTAATTTTTCAATGTACTACATAACAGTCTATATTACCTCTATATTATAGGTGAAAAAAAAAACAAACTAAAGCTTACTGGGATTAAAACTGTCTCTAGGTCACATAATTAGGAAGTGGCAATATCATAGCAGAATACCTGCAGGACACACACTATTAATTATCATAAAGTTGACAGGATTGCCTTTAGAATGACGACATAATCTTTTACATCCTTAGGCCAGGATCACATTTTCTGGCTTTATCTATTAATGCAGAGTTCCTTCCTACTATAAGCTCAGGAGTGGTCGGCCAACATCAATTGGACTCTGTGTTTACTTGTGTGTGCTCTTTGCTTTGTTTTGGATTGGTTTTATTTATTTTTTGAAGGAGACAGAGAGAAAGAGAGGAGAGAGAGAACATGGAAATGGGTAGGAAATAAAATGGAGAGTTATCTGGGAGGAATTAGGGCAGAGAAAAGAATATGATTAAAATATATTGTATGACATTCTCAAAAATTAAAGCAAACAAAAATATTTAAAGACTTCAGATAGAATAGACAAGTGAGATGCTTCCTGGATAAAAAAAAAATGAGAAAAACTAGATTACTTTATGTGGGTTTGAGGGAGTGAATGCTCAAGAAGACTTGGGTTTCTCACACAGATACCTTGCTGAACGACACAAAGAACTAAGATACAGGGTGTGGGGAAGAACAAATTCTGAGAGGGAGACCAATAAATTTACCTTTAAAACTGTTGGAGTCTTTCATCCTCTCTCTTTTTAGTTTTAATCTACTCTGAGAACAAGATAGCAGAAAGTTACAGCAAAATTCTGATGCCTTAGTAAGAAGCCATCATTGGATATATTCTCTGAAGGTGACTCTCTTTACATCTTAATCTAAGAGAAATTAAAAAAAAAGAAAAGAAAAGAGAAGCTTTGACAACTGGGCATTGGTGGCTCATGCTTTTAATCCCAGCACTTGGGAGGCAGAGCCAGGTGAATCTCTCTAAGTTCAAGGCCAGCCTGGTCTACAGAGCAAGATCTAGGACAGGCACCAAAACTACACAGAGAAACCCCGTCTCAAAAAAAAAAAAAAAATCAACCAAACAAACAAACAAACAAAAAAAACAGCTTTGAGAGCACAATTCAGCCGTTTTACATTGTATCTTTTAACTCAAGGGAGAAATAGTCCTCAGGAGTTTTATAATATGGTCTTGAACTACTGTCGTTCATTTACTAGGCTAGAAGTAAATTAGATTACACTAGCTCATTTCTGTGCAACAGAGATTGCACAACCACCTTGGCAGGAAAGAAGTGGTTTAAGGTCGAAACTGTAGAAAAAAGATGACAATTATTCCTTGAGGAACTGTCTGGGTTCAAGAAAATCACCTAGTACCAGAAGAAACGGGCTTCCTATTTACGAGCCACTGAGATGGGCCTCTCTGATGGAAAAACTTCCATTCCTGGATCATCCAGAACTCTAGATGGACTTTGTTAGTGACCCTTTGTTCCCTCCTCTTCTCTATGCTTTTGTTTTAGTGTTTGCTAATTCTTCAGAATGTTATTTTTAGTACTCTGGATGTTCCTTACAATGATCTCATTTGGGCAGTTCTGAGGAACTACAACTCTTTTGTCCTTTTTACTTATTCTCTATGATAGTCCTTTTTGTTACTAATACCTGGTCAGTTTTCAGCCACAGATTATGGCTTTGAATTTTATTTTGCACAGACTCCCTATCTGAGGATGGGAATAGCCATCTATCACAATAATGTTCGAAATTGTTAACCTGTTTTAAAATCATGAAAACCAGTGCTCTGAAAATCCAAGCATCTTTAGTGTTTCATATGGGTGAGACACATAGTATATTTTAAAATGCTGAATAAAACCCTTCTTGCTTCCTGACATAAATAATGAGTTACTGTTCCTTAATTCTAACACAGGTACAGCACAGAAAGACAGATGAAAAAACACAAAATCAGTCTTAATTCTACATAAAACACAATCCCCTGGGGCATAGCTAAGGTGGAGAACCTCCCATGGGTCCTCCCTGTGCCCAGGGTCATTGTTTTCTACAAGGAATTGTCAGAATGAGAGCTTTTATTTTTCCACTTTGGGTCCTGTGTTTGGGGACCTGTAAATAAACTGATATCAGTGAGTTGAAAAGGTGAAAAGACAAGGTTAGTTTATATAGCATTTGGTGATGAGTAATTCACTGATATCCAGGGTTTGGTTTATATACCGAGCTTAATAAACTGCGGTGGTGTGAGATCTGCAATGGGGAATTGCTGAAGGTTTTATAGGACATTTTGTGCTAATAGAAATGGATATTCTATTTTTACAGCAGTTGAATTTGTAGAAACTCTCTTGGAGGGCAGTTAATGCATCTGTATTTCTTGGAAATTCTGCTCTAGTTGGGTAAGAGACATTCAAATATGATATTTTTTGAATTGTATTTAACTTTATTGTTTTTTCTTAAAGTAAGCACTCTCTCCCCTTTGTGTGTCTGAATGAGTCCCCCCAAATGATTAATCTACTCTCAGAGCACAGTGGATGATGAACATTCACTGACCTTTGTGAGCCTACTCATCATAAGCACAGATTTGTTCTCAATCTAAGCCCCACTGTGAGATGAAGGCGAGAGTAGACATTGCAGACCACTACCAAGTCTCTAAGTGAATGTGATGTCATTCACAACTGCAAACACCACATATGAGAGTCAGTATTAAATTTCATATTTATCTCTCCATAAATTTGATTGATAGACCCTTGCTATACCATCTATCAAGTCTGAACTCTGCCAGTTTTGGCTTCTCCCCTTCAAGGACATTTTAATTTGATATAAATTTAATAGAAATATTGAAGAGTTGAAGGTGAATACAAATGTTCTGTCCAGAATTCTGTATCTTCCAGTAGAACTGAACTGTAATTTAGTGTTTTTCAAAAGAATGAATTACAAAATGCTTTATGTGAACTTTTGGGTGATATCTCAGAATAAAGAAAATCAATTTTCCAAATAAAATTCTTTTAAAATTCCTTCTGGAAAATTGTTTATAATTATCTAACATAATTATAATTTTTATTTTAATGAAAGAGGAAGTAATTTCAAATGTTTGGATTATTATGATGGAAACATTTCAAATCTTTAGTGCATAAATATGACCCTAAAGACTCTGTCTTCAGAATTTCCACACAACCTCTTTAGAATATAAAGTGAAGCTTATCATCTGCCCCCAAATCACAACTCATTTATTTTAAAAATCTCCATTAAAGCCACACCCATCAAAAGTATTAGTAGAAATTCCATAGCTGCCAAGCTCACCTCTAAGACTGTTTGAATGATTTATAATGCCCTGAGAGATTGGGGTCTACTTATGAAATCTTTAATTCCCACTCAGAGCCTTACAGATTTTATCCAAGAACTAATAGTGTTAGTGTAAACTTACCCTAAAGGGTCAGACTTGCTAATACACATTTAATTCTTCCCATGGAAGATCATCTCCCTTGAGAAAACTACCCAATCATGAAAAGTAACAAAGATTTGCAGCAAGGGTATGACACCAAATACAGAGTAAGTGGAGAATGAGGTCGCTAAGTTTTCATCAGAGCCCTTAACAGAATCCCTGTTGGTACCCCTGGGAGCTTGGGTTAACTAAAGCTCACCACTTCTAATCTAGAGAAATGCAGGTGGCCCTGAGGCCCAAATAAGAGAAAATCATGCAGCCCACATGGCAAACATCTCTGAAAGAAGAGCTGTCCTATAGGGAATGAGCTACTAGGAATTGCAGCGAAATTTTGATGCCTTAGTAAGAAACATTCTTGTGTATATTCTCTGAAGGAGTTTTCTTTTTACTGCCAGGCTTGATGCAACAGAAAATATAAATTCATTTAACAACATAACCCAGCAGTTCTGCACTGTGATCTTTTAATAGAAGATAAAAAGCCACCTTGGAGAGTTTTGTAATACAGTCTTGAACTATTGTCATTCACTTATTAGAACAGAAGTATACCATAACTCTGATTAAAAACCTCACTGAATATTAAAGCTTATTGAAAATTGTGGTGAGTGGCGCTGACTTAAAGATGATAAGGAAAGTAGTACAGAAATTTGGCTTAAAACAAGGCTCTAAATTAGACTTATTAAACTGCTAATACAACTTTGAACACCATGTCCTTCCTTTTTATCGGCAGATAGGATAAAAATCATTTCACTTAAGGGTGCTTCTTCTCTTTCAGAAATATTATGGCATAATCACTAGATTTTAATGATTGAAGGTATACTCTACCTACACTGCATAAATGAGCTCATCTAAAGGAGTCCAGCATTTCTCCTCCAGTTCCTGAAAGGGCGGGAGCAATCATCAGTCACTTGGAGAAGATTTCAAGGGGCTGGAGCAATTATCAGTCACATGATGAAGATTCTAAAGGGCGGGAGCAATTGTCAGTCACATGATGGAGGAGATTCCAAGGGAATTACTTTAACTTGGCTTTCATTCTGACTGGCCTTAGAGTCCATTTATCCCTCACGTACATGTCTACCAACATGATAGCCACTTGTATAACACAGTACTATGAAAATAACCATTATGAGAAAAGCACGAATCTTTTTAACTTGATAATTAACTTTGTTTTCTTAACTACTGACAACTGGAGAGCTACTTCTTGTAGAGGTGTCAAGTTCAAGAAACAAATTTCTTCCTTAGCATACCCCAAACTTTCCTTGACTACTCTTTTTTTTTTTTCTTTTTTCGAGACAGGGTTTCTCTGTGTAGCTTTGCGCCTTTCCTGGAACTCGCTTTGGAGACCAGGCTGGCCTCGAACTCACAGAGATCCGCCTGGCTCTGCCTCCCAAGTGCTGGGATTAAAGGCGTGCGCCACCACCGCCCGGCTATCTTTTCCAAAGCATTTACTTGTGAAGGAGTTCATTATTTCATGAAAGTGAGTTATTTTTGGGAATTACATCAATGTTTTAATTATGCCAAAAATGTCTATATATGTCTTTAGACTCCTATCTAATCAGAAATAAAGTATCTTCTTTTGGAGAAACCTGTTTTCCTCCCAAACTATTATGCTATGAAGTGGGCTCAGTGTATACACCACTAAACTAAAATAGCTACATCATACCCAATCGTCTCTGCTCTGCCACACACACCTCCAAACCAAAAGACAAACTCATAACTAATTACCCCTGGAGACAACGTATTCTTCTATGCTCTGTTTTAGGATGCTGCCTTCTCCAGCCTCAGGGGCAGACTTCAGACATTTTATTTGTTCATTTAGCCAACTGGTCCAGCTAGTAAATATCACTTAATTATTTTAAGTAAGTGTACACTTTCATAACTGAGTCTTACTGTGAAAGATAATTTTAATAGTGAACCTGACTAAATTTAGAATCATAGAGCTGACACACTTCTACATGTGTCTGTGAGGACATTTCCAGAGAGATTTAAATGAGGAGAGAAGATCTACCTTAGGCACGAATAACGTACTCTCATGGGCTGGGAGAGGGAGGAAGCCTGATGAGTACCAGAATTGATCCCTCTCAGCTTGACTACGGATGCAGTATGACCAGTTGCCTCGCCCTTCCAACCAATTTGCCTTCTTCACCACCATGGGCTGTAACTTGCTATGCAAGGAGCCAGTATAAATCCTTGAGTCCAGGCAAACAAGCCAGTCATTCAGTGAACAGCTAATCTGCTTTTAACTGAGATGTGAAGCAAATTCCAAATGTATAATTCTGTGCAGTTTAAGAGAGCTAAAATAAAATTGACTGGTGTGTTTATTCCTCAAAGTGCACTTTGTTTCTGTCAGAGGTAATGCATTTTTAATATACAATTAAATACTATGATAAAAAATACATAAGCATGTTATTCTGAACTTTCCTACTAGTGAGTGAATCCTAAGTTCATTTTCTATCGCTATTACACAGAATATAATTGTAATATTAAAAGAGTCTATTAAAAATTACCCAATGATCTAGCTGTTCTTTGTGATATAAGGGCCACATGAAGTACACATTTAGATTTTAATTATTTATGTAACTAACATTAGAAACTAATACCAATTGAAAATAATGACTAAGCAAAATTCTAGCTCTATCTACTGTAAGGCAACAGAGAAAAGAAAGGCGTTTTCTTGGTTTGCATATGAGTTTGGGGAGTTCCTTATCTACTGAAATTTCCCCTCTCAGAGAAGAATGAGTCTGCACATAGAAATCAGCTGTAAGACACTTCCTAAGATCTTACCCAAGAAGGAGGCAGATGGATGTCCCTCATCCTGCAGCAAATTAGGGTTCTCCAGGGATTATGAAAGCAGGACTTCCTAGGCCAGTAATTGGCCTTTGTTCTCAGTTTAGTTCCCTTATAGAAGAATGGTACAGGGCCATGCTTTGAATTCAGAGTGAAATACCAAGTCCCCTTCAAATAGGAGAGGAGTTCCAGCAGAACTTGTCTCTCTTCTTCAAATTCAGAGTCTTCTAAAGACAGAGGGGATCTGGGTATGATGACTGACTGTCATCCCAGTATTCAAAGGGCTAATGCAGGATCACTGTGAATTCATGGTCACCCTGAGCTACAGAATGAAGCTAGTCTGGGATAAATAGCAAAGTCCTGCCTCAAACTCCTACCCCTCACAAATAACAGTAACAAAACATATTCTGAGTAAATGAAAAAAATCATAAAATAATAACTTAAGGGCACAAATGAGAATAAAATATGTTGGATTTTAAGTCTATTGTTGCCCTAACATCTGTCTAAATTGAAATTACAGAAGTACAGCTACACATTAGCATCTAACAAAGATCAAGACAATTTAACTGAAAAAAAATGCTGACAAATGCATAAGATGTAGGCATTTTCAGTCTAAAGATGAGCAGAACACAAAGGAAAAAAGTAATTGTGTATCTGCCATTTAAGTACAAATTCTACCTGCCAAGGGAATCTCATTAATTCTCCTTCCAAGAAAATATACCCTTTCCTTCTTTTCAAAGGAGTATTTGTTTAGTCTCTCTGGAATTTTTGTTTAATTTTTAAAATCTCCTCTCTTGGTTTCTAATGGACAAGGTATCTCTACCATTGCCTGCATACATTTTTAAATTTATTTTTTATTATTTAATTACTTAATTTTTCCCAGCCTGATCACATTTGTCCTCCCTCCTCTTCTCCCAGTCTCTTTCCCCCACCTCCCTTCTTTCCCATCCGCTCTTCCCCTTTCTCCTCAGAAAAGGGCAGGGCTCTTATGACAATCAGCCAGCTATGACATATCAAGTTGCAGTAAGTCTAGACACCACCTCTCCTATTAAGGCTGAATGAAGCAACCCAGCAGGAGGAAAGGGTCTCAAAAGCAGGCAACAGAGTCAGAGACAGTCCCTGGTCCCACTGTTAAGAGTCCCAGAAGAAGACCAAGCTACACAACTGCAACATGCATGCAGAAGGCCTAGGTTAGTCCCATCCAAGCTATCTGGTTGGAGGTTCAGTCTCTGTGAGCCACTATGAGCCCAAGGTACTTGATTCTGTGGGTTTTCTTGTGGTGTCCTTTGCCTCTCTGGCTCCCATAATCCTTCCTCGTCTTCTTCCACGGGATTCTCTGAGCTCCACCAAATGTTTGGCTTTGGCTCTCTGCATCTGTTTCTCTCAGTTTCTTGATGAAGCCTTTTTGATGACAATTGGGCTAGGCACCAATTTGTGAGTATAGCAAGATATCATTAGGAAACATTTCATTGACATTTATCTATTTACTTATCTATCTATCTATCTATCTATCTATTTATTTATTTACTTTTTTATTTATTTGTTTATTATTTTTGCCCATTATGTTTGTTTCTATCCTAGGTCTCTGGGCTATCCAGGTGGATTTGTTTTTGTAGGGCCCCATCATCTTCTTTAGGACCTCAAAGGTCACTGCCAGGAATGGTCATGGTTCACTGCAGAAAATCTAAACATTTTAAATGCCACATGCAGCAAATCTCTGAGAGGTTAAAGGACCACGATCTGTTAAATACCTCTAGGGTACACAATCTTAATTCCTAGTTAACTGCTTCAGACTCAAGTCCAAATTACCATACAGGAAGCTAGATGAAGCTTATTTCTAGAATTAGTTAGTATTCTATATGACCATTAATATCACAAGAGAAAGAATATATATATATATACATATATATATATATCTTAAAAATTTTGAGATAATATTTATACCTAAAGAAAATTTTTAAAGACTCAAATGAAAACCAAAGGATGATGAAATTAATGGCAATAAAATATTCCCATAATTTTTGTTTTCTTCTGTCTAATACTTCTGACATGAGACAGAGATTTTGGATTTTCTTTTCAACAATTAAGATGGGGTTTAGAGAAGGAGAGAACCACATTCCAACTCCAAAGCCATCTTTGAGTTTTACTTGAATTGGAACCACAAAAGGACCATTTTCTTTATATGTCTGTATAGAATAGCAGAAAATAAACATTTGTGAAGATTTATGAAATTTTATGCTGTTGGAGGTGTGCTATACTATTAGGTTCACTCTTGGGACATTTTCTCTGGATGATTCATCCTCCTTCTTCAGAAGTCCAAATTTTTCAGTGATCTTTAGATTCCTTAATTGGATTCTTTCATCCTCCTGGAAAGACAAAAACAAAATCCTGCCCCAACCCTAAATTTAGGGAGTTCTTTTTTTGGCAGGCTATAACTTTGTTAAGGCAATATATTTTTTGGCAATAGAAAATATTATATATATATATATATATATGCACATATACATATTACATATATACATATACATATTATTTCAAATCTGTCAAATAAGGCATTTGTTAGTCTTATAAGTTAGTTTGGAAAGTCTGACCAAGCTGTTTGATGAACTATAGCCTCTCCTACTCAAGAAGTCTCTCCTGTATGAATCTAATCTTTGTCAGTCTTGATGGTGTCCATCTCTTTTCTTCTCCCATGGAAACAAAAGTAAAACCTCTTCCCCAATGTAACACATACCCTGGTTTCCATTTGGAGGACAAAACATCCTTAAAATATACAGGCTGATTTATGTTAGCAGGTTTTTTTTTTCTATTGCCAAATGTCTCTCCACAGCTACTGTTCCTTTCTCATTAGCATTTAAATTTTTAAAGTTAATAAAGCACTGTGTGATCTATCTCTGGGGGGTCTTTATCACCCCTTCTTGTATATTAAGTGATCTTTTAAATTGTGATTAGACCTTTCTATAACTGCTTCTCTTGTAGGATTTTTTGGTGTTCCTAAAATATGCTTTATGCTATAATATGCAAATATTGTTTCATTTTACTAGGGACATATGCTGGATCATTGTCAGTCTTAATTTGCACAGGTATTCCCATAATGACCATAACTTCTAATAAATGTATAATTACAGAATCAGCCTTTTCAGAACTTAAAACAGTTGCCCATTGAAATCCTAAATATGTATCTGTGTTGTAGTGCACACACTTTACATTTCCAAACTCTGCAAAATGAAACACATCCATTTGCCAAATTTCATTTCTTTGAGTATCCTGTGGGTTGATTCACTCAGGTAATGGAGTTTGGTTTAACAAAAGAACAAGCAGAACATTTCTTTATAATTTACTTGGCTTGCTGTAAACTGAGAGAAATTTTTTTCTTCAAACATTTGCTGTTAACATGGTGTCTCTTGTGAAATTCCGAGGCTCCTAGCACATTTTCTACTAAGAGATGATCAGTTTCATCATTCCTTTGTGCCAGAGAGCCTAGTAGCTCCTGCTAATTTTTTAGTTTTCTGCTAATTCCTGCTAGTTTTCCTTTCAGAATCAGCTCAGAAACATTTTATACACAGGGTTTCAATTTTTTACTGTGTTTGTGTGGTAAAATTATCCATTTTAAAATGCTATTTTCTCTCTGCATAAGACTTCCTTCAGGAAAATGCATAGAAGGTAAAATAACCAGAATACAATCAAGCTCTGGATTCAAGTGATTCACATGTGCATCTATCTCACAAATTCTTTTCTACCAGAGCCAATTCTCTCTCAGTCTCAGCTGATAATTTTCTTGGACTATATAAGTCCTTATCACCTTGTAAGGTTTGAAATAAATTACTTAGTTCCTGAGTTGTTAATCTAATTGTAGGCCATAGCCAATTAATATCTCTCAACAATTTTTGAAAATCATTAAGAGTTCATAATTCATCTCTCCTAATTTGTACTTTCTGTGGTTGGATTTTCTGTAAACCTATCTTATATACTCAGTAATTAACAGAATCTCCAAATTGTGTTTTTTAGGAGTAATTTGTAATCCCCAACAAGGCAAAGTTCTCTTTACTTCTTAAACATTTTTTCTAAGGTATCTGCATCTGAATCAGTCACTAAGATATCATCCATATAATGTTAAATTATAGATTGAAGAAAATGTTTATGAATTATTTCTAATGGCTGTTGTACAAAATATTGACAGAAGGTGGGGATGTTTAACATTCATTGTAGCAAAATCCTCTGTTGCTATCTCCTAACAGGTTGAGAATTATTTTAAATGGGCACCATGAAGGCAAATTTTTCTCTATCCTGTTCATGTAAAGATATAGAAAAAAAGCAGTCTTTTAAATCAATCACTATAGTAGACCATCCCTTAGGTAATAAGGAAGGCAAGGGAATTCCAGGCTGTAAAGAGCCCATTGACTGGATCACCTTATTTACAGCTCTCTGATCTGTTACCATTCTCCATTTTCCAGATTTCTTTTTAATGACAAATATAGAAGTCCAAGAACTGGTCAATTCTTCAATATGTTGAGCATTTAGCTGCTCCTGTACCATCTGTTTTTGTGCCTATAATTTTTTCTGATGTCAAAGGCTGTTTTTCCACCCAGACAGATTTGTCAGCTAACCATAATGATACTTTGAAAGACCAACAGCTGTTATGCCCTGCTTGTGTACAACCTGAATGGTTGGTTACTGTTCTTGATAATACCTTTTAACATTTTTGCAGAAGCATTAAATTATTTTATGATTTGTTTCTGAGATTGGAAGAATATTAGGCTGTGTTTTCCATTGCTCTATCAAATCATGTCCCCATAAATTCACTGCTATGTTAGCCATATATGGCTTTACTTTTCCTATCTGTCCTTCTGGCATCATATACTCAACCCACCTTGTACTTTGTTTTACCTGAGATTAAGTTCCAATCTATAGAAACTGAATATTTACCTTATGAAGAGACCAATCTGGATGCCAAGATTTTGGTGAAATTATTATTACATCTGCACCTGTGTCCATCAAACCTTCAATTACAAAGGAATTTATTTATATTTTTAACTTTGGTCTTTGATCATTTATAGACATCTGCCAAAATACTTGTTTTATGGTCTCTCCTGAATCTTTTGTTTTATCTATTGACACTGTTCTGTCCTTGATGACATCCAGAGAAGAATGGTTTTTAACAACAGGAACTAAGTTTTAATTGCTCTGTAGAAGAGTTTCTCCATTACCAACAGGGAATTATTGAACCAAATTTGATATTAGGGCCTCTATGAGGCCCCTAATGGTGTAGGGTTACCTTGCCTGTCCGTGTTCATCTTCATTCATTAGTCCAGTGTCAGCATTTGCCCACACCTTCTGCCTACTCTAAAAGGCTGGGGCCTTCTATTTAGAATATCTCCAGAAAAAAACACATTATTTCTAGAAATGCCTTGCCTACAGTCCCTCTCCAAATCACCTTGATTACCATGATCAAAGCATCTGACATTTTAATTTTTCTTAAAAATTCCCGAAATCACTTCTGCTATCAAAGTAGATCATAAGGGTGCGATCCAATATCAGTTGTATTTCTAATCTATTCATCTATTGACACTGATCTTGCCTTTAAAGACCCAATCATCCTTTTGCATTCTAAATTAGCATGTTTAAAAGCCAAAGATTTACTTAATGTTTGTCTGACTTCTTGATCTGATACTGTTCCATTTACATCTGAAGTCAATCATTGTAACATATAAGTAAATGCATATTTTGGGACTTGTATTATTTTGGTAATTGACTCAGACATCTTTCCTGATTCTTCAAACTTATCCCAGACATTCAAAGCTGCTAGATGGCATAGGGCAAATATATGATCATCAGATCCAAATTGTCTTTGCAAATCAGCATATTGACCTTCATTGAGTAATTGGTCTTGGGAAATATCAATACCTCTAGCCCTATTTCTTTGTTCTATGGCCCTAGCTTCCTCTTTCTAATATGTTCTTTATTGTAACTGAGGATCAGCTTCTAATACAGCTATATCTAAACCTTTCCAGTATTAGGGGAAATTTCTGTTCTGAGTTGCCCATGAATTTAACATCTACTTCACATAAGATTGTAGCTAGAGTTTTCCTGCCTGGCCCACAGTCAGGACATATGTCTGTCACCCGCCAGTCCCACAGCAGCTCAGACCCGACCAAGTAAACACAGAGACTTATATTGATTGGTTACAAACTGTATGGCCGTGGCAGGCTTCTTGCTAACTGTTCTTATAGCTTAAATTAATCCATTTCCATTAATCTATACCTTGCCACATGGCTTGTGGCTTACTGGCATCTTCACATGCTGTTTCTCATCATGGCAGCTGACAGTGTCTCTCTGACTCAGCCTTCCACTTCCCAGCTTTATTCTCCTCCTTGTCCTGCCTATACTTCCTGCCTGGCCACTGGCCAATCAGTGATTTATTTACCAACCAATCAGCAACACACTTGACATACAGACTATCCCACAGCACTTCTCCCTTTTTTTTTCTTCAAAAAGGAAGGTTTTAACCTTAACAAAGTAAAATTACATATAATTTGGGAATTTGGGCGTAGCTTTTCCTACTACTTCCTGCTGGAGCAGGGCGCTGTATCTTTTGGGGACACAAAGAAAATTTTAGGATTATGGAGTAGTCCGTGAGGGTGTATCATCTGAGCCAGTTGCCTTGAAACCATTCTGAATGTTGGATCATCTGGGCCTTGGTGTCACCTTTCAGGGGGTCTTGGCTGGTCAAACCTGATGTATCTTAATCTGGAACAAATCCATAGCCTCTGACTTTCTGCAGGAACAAAAGCAGAGTCTCCTTTCTAAAGCAACATATCCTTATATCCAAATTTTGAAGTCAAGATATCTTTAAAATATACATTTTGGCATAATTCAACAGCTTTTACAATCAAATGTTTTTCTGCAGTTAAAAATCCCAAAGATAACACAATCCAGATTCTCTGTGTAGTATTCATCTTCACGTGGCTTATTTTTTATATTAATTTTACTTTCTCTTTAAAGACTTTATTTTTTAAAACTATGTATTTGTTTATATAACTGTATATATCACCTTTTTTGTCTCTTTTAAGCCTACATATATTTTACACACATTGTAAACTATTACATCTGAATCTGTCTTATTGTGAATCTATTGCTTTAAACTGCAGCAGCTGTGGCTGCTGGCTCCGCCCACCTCAGCTTCCCAACATAGCGGTGGTTTACCGTCAGCTCTGGGAGCTATTGTGGGTCTATGCTTTTATCCAAGCTATGTGTAGTCCAGAAACCTCTTTTTTTGTTTTATACCTGCAAAGGCTAAATCCACCACACAGCTTAATGTGCCACTTGCAGAGGCCTCATTCCCGCCAAACTGCAGGTCGAGTGCACACGCCAGGAACCCACAAGTAACTCAAACCGGCAGCTGCCGCTCATTTGAGAGAGACAATTAGGAACTGTTTTTAGCTTTGTTTTAGAATCTTTTTTCTCAGTTTTTAGGTGGAAACTCTTGCCACCACATTGGGCACCATTTGTAGCTAGAGTTTTCCTGCCTGGCCCACAGTCAGGACATATGTCTGTCACCCGCCAGTCCCACAGCAGCTCAGACCCGACCAAGTAAACACAGAGACTTATATTGATTGGTTACAAACTGTATGGCCGTGGCAGGCTTCTTGCTAACTGTTCTTATAGCTTAAATTAATCCATTTCCATTAATCTATACCTTGCCACATGGCTCGTGGCTTACCGGCATCTTCACATGCTGTTTGTCATCGTGGCGGCTGGCAGTGTCTCTCTGACTCAGCCTTCCACTTCCCAGCTTTATTCTCCTCCTTGTCCCGCCTATACTTCCTGCCTGACCACTGGCCAATCAGTGATTTATTTACCAACGAATCAGCAACACACTTGACATACAGACCATCCCACAGCATTCTGAGTTGCCCATGAATTTAACATCTACTTCACATAAGGTAAATGTAGATGATGTGAAACAGCCTCTTCCTTAATTCTCCTCAAACCTATTATTTCTACAGGATTCCATTTAATTTCTGTGTAGCATGAATCTTAAAAGGTCTTATTAATAAAAACAAACCTTCAACCAGGTATTGGGTGAATGTTGAAAGATCAGAGAAACAGAACACAAACCACAGCTAACCTCCTCTCTCAACTTCTCAGCTGATCCTGTTTCCTCAAACTAGAAGCCTCTGAGTCCTCACCTGAATGGATTTAAGCTAATTGTTGCTAAAAGCCTAAAAGCTTAACAGTTACTAGTTCCTGATCCTCATGCCTTATTTACCTTTCTGCTTCCTGCCATCATTTCCTGGGATTAAAGTCTTGTGTCACCATGCCTGGCTGTTTCCAGTGTGGCTTTGAACTCACAGAGATCCAGACAGATCTCTACCACCTGAATTCTAGGATTAAAGGGATGTGCTACCATTGCCTAAACCTAATATAGTTTAATATAGTGGCTGTTCTGTTCTCTGACTCCCCAGATAAGTTGATTGGGGTGTACAATATATCAACCACACTTCTGCATAAGCTTGAGGGTATTTATCATCAGTTGCTCATTCTTATATAGTAACTGGATGAACTAAGGTTGTTTTTCAATAACTTTGGGCTGCCCCTCTTCAGGTTTTTCACTCAGTGGTGCAATAGGTTCTGGTCTAAATTCCTCTGTCTGTGTCTGAATTTTTCTTATTTTCATGAGTAGGCCTTTCTAAGGTTTGTATTTTATCAATACAAAGTCTTTCTAAAACTTGTAACTTATCAGTCAATTTTTTGTATTTAGCAATTATCAAACCACTTTTAAAGAATAAAATATGAATTATTAAACAGACAGTAATTATAATCAACATGTTAATCCCAGCTAAGTCAGTTATCCCTTCCTTTATTTCTTTCCATTTTCAAGCCATTCGTTGTGGCACTTACTATACAGAGTCCTAACTCCCTGCATAGTGATATTCCCCATTCTCAATGTGGGAGTGATTCAATACTAGTTAACTCCTTCTTTAAGGACTTCCCAGGTGTCTCACCAACTGTGCTGACTTTTCAGTTTGTCCACAGCACAGTGATGATGACAGTGGAGATGTACAGGGGCAGCCAGCTGCCTTGGAAGCACTCAGGGCTATGTGGGAGACATGCACATGGCAGGGTGCCCAGGCAGCTGGGCTTTCATTGCAGGCACAGGGTGCCCGGGCATCATAGGCACAGCCAGAGGAGAGTGTGCATGTGGGAGCAGGCATCTAGGGTTGGCTGGATGACAGAGCCAGTGGCATGCGGCTGCAACTCTGCAGAAGCATGTGATAACAGAATTTCCTGTGTGCATGTGTGAAGGATTAGTGGCAGCAGAAGTCTGAGCAGGCATTGTAGTAGAAACAGCTGTGTGAGCAGCATCGGCTAGGGGAGGAGACACAGGAGGACCAGGACCGGAAAAGCCTGGTACCTTCACGGAGAGCTTGTAGGGATGGGGTCGATGGTGATGAGAAGCTTCCCTGAGCAGTAGCAGATGAGATGAGGAAAAATGGAGGCTTTAAAAACTTCCATGTGATCATGCACATGTATTGGACACCAGATGTTTTCTTTATACAAGTTGTACTATGACTAATAAAGACTTAGGAATCAAATATTGGGGTGAAAACCTAATAGAGCAAAGAAACTGCAGAGGAACACCCAGTTAACTTTTTGTCCACAGTTCCCAAATCTAAGAGATCAAAAGAAAAAAATCTAAGTTCCTCCCTATTCCTTCCTGTGTGTCTACTTTATCTATATCTCTGGCTCCTCTATGGCTAATTCTGGTCAGCTATTCACTGGCTCTGCCCCCTGTCACAGTGTGATCAAATATTCCACAACATCCATCCATTTGCTTCAAAATTCATGATGTCATTATTTTTAACAGATAACTAATACTCCATTGTGTAAATGTACATTTTCTTCAATTGATGGACATCTAGGTTGTTTCCAGTTTACAGCTGATACAAATAATGCTGCTATGAACATACCTGTGCAAATGTATTGTGGTATGGTAGAGTTTCCTTTGTGTGGGTTGGTATAGCTGGGTCATGAGTTTGATCAATTCCCAACATTCTGAGAAGCCACCATTTTGAAAAAATGTTTGTCAAAGTGGTTGTCAAGTTCACACTCCCACCAGTAATGGAAGAGTGTTCCCCTTACTCCAAATCCTCTTCAGCATGAGTTGTCACTTGTGTTTTTGATCTTAGCCATTCTGACAGGTAGAAGATGGAATCTCAGAGTCATTTTGATTTTGATTTTGATTTTGATTTCCCTGGTGGATAAGGATGCTGAACATATCCGTAAGTGTTTCTCGGACATTTGAGATTCTTCTGTTGAGAATTCTGTTTAGACCTCTATCCTATTTTTTAGTTGGACTATTTTGATGTCTAGTTCTTTATATGTTTTGGAAATTGCCCTCTTTCAGATGTAGGTTTGGTGAGGATCTTTTCACATTCTGTAGGCTGCCATTTTGTCCTATTGACAGTGTCCTTTGCATTACAGAAGCTTTTCAGTTTCACTAGATCCCATTTATTAATTGGTGATCTTAGTGCCTGTACTATTGCCGTTCTGTAGATGTAACCAATCGTCTTATTAAATAAGAAACACAGAGCCGATTCAGAGAAGAAAGCCAAGAGGTCAGAGCTAAGAGCCTTACCCTTCCTGCTTCAACGATCCTCTTCAGTCAAGAGAGCTCTCCGAAAAGGACTTACTTCCTGTGTGTTTGTCTTTATATAGTCTTTCTGTTCTGCCTTCTCATTGGTTATAAACCCAAACACATGACTGCCTCATCACTGCCTGTCTGTAGAGACTTCCAGGTCTTCTATGGTTGGTATTGAGATTAAAGGCGTGTGTCTCCAATGCTGGCTGTATCCTTTTACACACAGAGATCTACCTAGCTCTGTCTACCAAGTGCTGGGATTAAAGGCGTGCGCCACCACCACCCAGCTTTTGCTATGGCTCTAATAGCTCTGACCCCCGGGCAACTTTATTTATTAACATACAATTAAAATCACATTTCAGTACAAATAAAATACCACCATACTGTTCTGTTCAGAAAGTTGTCTCCTGTGTCAATGCATTCAAGGATATTTCTCATTTTCTCTTCTATCAGATTCAGTGTATCCTGGTTTTATGTTGAGGTCTTTGATTCACTTAGACTTGATTTTTGTGCAGAGTGATAGATATAGATCTATTTGCATTCTTCTACATGCTGACATCCACTTATACCAGCACCATTTGTTGAAGATGCTTTCTTTTTTCATTGTATATTTCTGAATTCTTTATTAAAAAAATCAGGTGTCCATAAGTATGTAGATTTACACCTGGGTCTTCAATTCCATTCTGTTAATCAACCTTCCTGTTTTCATGCCAATAATATGCACTTTTTATTACTCTTTCTCTGTAGTAGAACTTGAAATCAGGGATTTCAAGGGATGGTGGTACATCCATAAGTTCTTTTATTGTATAGGATTGTTTTAGCTATTATGGGTTTTTGTTTTTCTATATGAAGTTGAGTTTTGTTCTTTCAAGGTCTATAAAGAATTATTTTGGAATTTTGATGAGAATAGCCTTGAATCTATATATTACTTTGGTAAAATGGTCATTTTTATTATCTTAATGATATCAATCTATGATCATGGGAGATTCTTCAATCTTCTGATAGCTTCTTCAATTTCTTTCTTCAAAAACTTGAAGTTTTTGCCATAAGGTTTTTCACTTGCTTGGTTAGAGTTACACTAAGATATTTTATATTAGTTGTGGCTATTGTGAAGAGTGATGTTTCCCTAATTTCTTTCTCAGCCTAGTTATTGTTTGTATATAGGAAGGCTACTGATTTTTTTAAGTTTATTTTGTATCCAGCAATTTAACTTAAGGTATTTGTCAGCTGTAGGAGTTCCCTGGTGGAATTTTGGGTGTTGCTTATGTATACTATCTTGTCATCTACAGATAGCAATACTTTGATTTCCTTTCCAATTTGTGTCCCTTGGATCTACTTTAGTTTTCTTATTGCTCTATCTAAAACTTCAAGTACTATATTGAGTGGATATGTATAGAGTGGATAGCCTTGTCTTTTCACTGATTGTGGTGGAATAGCTTAAGTTTCTCTCCATTTAATTTGATGCTGGCTATTGGCTTGCTGTATATTGCCTTTATTTTGTTTATATATGTTCCTTGTACCCCTGATCTTTCCAAGACTTTTTTTTATCATGAATGGATACTGGATTTATTCAGTTTTTTTCAGCATCTAATGAAATTATCATGTGTTTTTTTTCAGTTTGTTTATATGGTAGATTACATTGAGAGTGTTCCATATGTGGAACCATCCTTGCATCTCTAGGATGAAACCTGCGTGGTCACAGTGGATGATCTTTGCCATTTGTTCTTGGATTCAGTTTACCAGTATTCCACTGAGTATTTTTGCATCACTGTTCAAGAGGGAAACTGATATGTAATTCTCTTTCTTTGTTTAGTATTTGCATGATTTGAGTACTAGGATAACTGTAGCCTCATGAAAAAAATTTGGCAATGTTCCTTCTATTTCTATTTTGTGGAATAATTTGAGAAGTATTTGTATTAGATCTTCTTTGAAAGTCTGGTAGAATTCTGTGCTAAAACCATCTGGCCCTGGGTATTTTTTTGTTTTGTTTTGTTTTGGTGGGGTTTTTTTTTGTTGTTTTGTTTTGTTTCAGAAGACATTTAGTGACTGCTTCTATTTCCTTTGGTAAGCGGTGTCTATAGAGGAAATTGTCCATTTATTTTAGGTTTGCCAATTTTGTAGAGTGCGGATTTTTGAAGTATGACTTAATGATTCTATGGATTTCCTAAGTGTATGTTATTATATCCTCTTTTTCATTTCTGATTTTGTTGATTTGGATATTCTCTCTGCCTTGTTAGTTTGGATAAGGTTTTTCTATCTTGTTGATTTTCTCAAAGAACCAACTCTGTTTCCTTGAATCTCTGTATTGCTCTCTTTGTTTCTATTTTATTGATTTCAGTCTTCAGTTTGATTGTTTCCTTCCTTCTACTCCTCTTGAATGTGTTTGCTTCTTCTTGTTCAAGAGTTTTAAGCTGTGCTGCTAGGTTGTATGAGATCTCTAATTTCCTTATGGGAAATTAGAACACTTAGTGCTATGAATTTTCCTCTAAGACCACTTTCATGATATCTCATAAGTTTGAGTACATTGTGCATTCATTTTCATTGAATTCTACAGGTTTTTATTTCCTATTTTATTTTTTCCTTGACAAAGTGGTGATTCAGTAGAGTGTTCTTCAGTTTGTAGGCTTTCTGTTGTTTCTGTTGCTATTAAAAATCCAGTTTTAGTACAGGTGTTCTGATAAGATCAGGTTATTTCAATTTTCTTGTATCTGTTGAGACTTGTTTGTGACTGAGTATATAGTCAATTTTGGAGAATGTCCATGAAGCATTGAGAAGTAGGTATATTCTTTTGTGTTTATGTGAAATGTTCTGTAAATATTTGTTTGGTCCATTTGGGTCATAATGTCCATTTGCTCCATTGTTTCTCTGTTTAGTTTTTGCCTAGATGACCTGTTCAATGGTGAAAATGGGGTATTGAAATCTCCCACAATTAATGTGATTTAAGATTTAGTAATTTTTTTTAAACTAATGTGGGTTCCCTTGTGTGTGGGACATAGATGTTGATAATTGCAATGTCCTCTTGGTAGATTTTTCTTTGGATGGTGTGAAATGTCTTTTTCCATCTCCTTTTATTAATTTTGGTTGGAAGTGTATTTTGTTAAATATTAGAATAGTTACACCAGCTTTGTTCTTAGGTCATTTGCTTGGAAAATCTTTTTCCAACCCTTTACTCAGAGGTAATATCTAACTTTGATGTTGAAATGTGCTTCTTGTATGAAGCAGTGTGGTGATACTTTGTTTGTGCTCTCACAAATAAAGCTTGCCAGGCAGTGGTAGCACATGCCTTTAAACCCAGGACTTGGGAGGAAGAAACAGGAAATGATATAATGGGCAGAGATAGAAAGTGATAAGGCAGGGTGGAGACAGGAATTTGGCCTTTTCAGGCTGAGGATTTGGTAAAGGTAAGAAGTATTTCTAATCAGCTCCTTTACCGATCTTTCAGCATTTGCCCTCATATCTGGCCAGGTTTTTATTATTAAGACCAATTAGGATTCCTGTTACACAGCAGAAGGATGAATCCTGTCTTTCTATCCATTCTGTTAGTCTATGTTTTTTTGTTGGGGAATTGAGTCATTGGTATTGAGAGATATTAATGACCAATGATTGTAATTCCTGTTATTTTGGTGGTAGTGGTAATGGTGGGGGTAGTCTCTGTCTGTCTCTCTCTGTCTGTCTGTCTGTCTCTCTCTCTCTCTCTCTCTCTCTCTCTCTGTGTGTGTGTGTGTGTGTGTGTGTGTTCCCCTTTTGGGGTTTTTGCATGTGTGAGATTATTCATTGCCTGTGTTTTCATGGGTGTAGTTAACCTCCTTGAGTTGGAGTTTTCTTTCTAGTAACTTCTATAGGGCTCAATTTGTGGATAGATATTGTTCAAATTTAACTTGTCATGATATATCTTGCTTTCTCCATCTATTGTGATTGAAAGTTTTGCTGGGGATAGTAGTCTAGGCTAGCATCCGCAGTCTCTTATAGACTGCAGGACATCTTTCCAGACCCTTCCGGCCTTTAGAGTCTCCATTGAGAAATCAGATGTAAGCCTAATAGATTTGTCTTTATATATTACTTGGCATTTTTCCTTTGTAGTTTTAATATTCTTTCTTTGTTCTGTATGTTTAGTGTTTTGATTATTATGTGGCTAGGGGACTTGTTTTTCTGGTCCAACCTATTTGGTGTTCTGTAAGTTTCTTGTAACTTTGTAGGCATGTCCTTCTTTAGGTTAGGAAAAATTTATTCTATGATTTTGTTGAATTATTTTCTGGGACTTTGAGCTTGGATTCTTCTCCTTCTATTCCTATTATTCTTAGGTTTGGCCTTTTTATAGTGTCCCAGATTTCCTGGATGTTTAATGTATGGAATTTTTCATATTTGGAAAATTTAACATTTTCTTTGAGCAAAGAATCTATTTCCTCTGTCACATATTCAGTGTTTGAGATTCTCTCTTTCATCTCTTGTACTCTCTTGGTGATGCTGGCATCTGTAGTTCTTGTTCACATTATCCAGAATTTCCATTACCAGAATTCCCTTAGTTTGTGTTTTTTTTTTTTATTGTTTCTATTTGCATTTTCAAGTCTTGAACAGTTTCTTTCATCACCTGTTTTTCTCCCCCTTGGCTTTCTTGGCATTCCTTAAAGGATTGATTGATATCCTCCATTTTTTTTGTCTTTTCTTCAATTTCTTTAAGGATTTTTTTCATTTCCTCTTTAAAGAACTCTATTAACTTCATAAAATTGGTTTGAAGGTCATTTTCTTTTGCTTCAGCTGTGTTGGATTATTCAGGTCTTGATGTCCTAGGATAGCTGGGCTCTGGTGATGCCATATTACCTTTTCTGCTGTTGATTGTGTTCTTACACTGGCATTTAGGCATCTGGTTTTGGGATGATTATAGGTTTAATGTTTAATGTTGATTCCTGAGTTTGTCTTTGTTGGATGGGTGTTTTGTTCCTTGGTTTCTGTTTCCTCTCTGATCTTTTGGCCTAAATGGCCAGGGGTTCTGGTGACTAGTGAGTCTTCAGGTTCAGTAGGGTGTCTCTGCTGGCATTTTGTGGCCTTCAAGACCTTTGGAGTTTTGGGTTCTAATATTGCATTTACAGTTCCAAGTACTTATATGGCCTCTGAGTTTCTGAGTACCTGCTTGGTCTCTAGATTCCTAGTACTGTGTGGCCTCCAGGACAGCAGAATTTTTCTGCCAAAGTTGTGGATTGGAATATGGAACCCAGAGGATGGGGTGCAGTCTGAGATTGTTAGGCAGGCTTTAGAGAGTGTTATTGGGTGATGGGCAATGTTTTATCTTGGGTCCCAAGTACCAGCCTGACCTCCAGCAAAGCAGCCAAAGTTGTGAACCTGCATATATTTTTTAAGAGAAACAATAGGGCATTGCTTTAGTGTCCTGGGGATGATTTGGACTTGGTCACCTGAAATCTGTGCCTACGATCAAGGGCTGAATGATGATGGAGAATTCTAAAGTGATACATGAGAATGCAGCAAGCTTACTGCAAAGTCAGAACATTTTCTCAGTGACTACCATAAAAAATAAGCATCAAATTGATTAAACAAGAAAAATTGATAAGTAAGCATTCTTTCAAGAGGCCTACATTATTTATTTTCAAACACTTATAGTAGGTTAATAGACCCTGTCCTGTGACCTGTTTAATGAAAATAAAACAATGTAATTGCATGTGTGTTTTCTCTCTATCTCTCATATGTGTGTGTGTGTGTGTGTGTGTGTGTGTGTGTGTGTGTGTGTGTGTAAGTAGAAATGTACTTGTTTCTACAAACATACCTATGTATTGGATGAAAGAGAAAGGCAGAAATCTTAGCAGAACAGGGATGTTGCAGGTAAACTTGAAAGTGAGTTGTTGGCATAATTACACCTCTTGAAAAGCCCACACCCATGTCTTGAGTATTGTTATCTTTTTTCCCATTGTGCCTTTCTCATAACACTCTTTCTTAAACTTACATTAAAATTGTTTGAAATATACTCCAACTGCCTCAAGCAAAAAAGTAAATCTTTAATCTCTTCAGAATATAATTTTATTGAATTAAAGCATGAAAATAGTTCAGAAATTAAAATTGCAAGCATTTACTTAAACATAAATTTATATATATGTAATATTTTATAGGATTGATTATATATAATTTTATATACATATTTATTGCATTTGTCATATAAACATATATATTGCAAAGGTTATATAAAAGCACTGCAAACAATATATGTGTTAGTTGGGCATCTGGGATTTGGAATTCTGCTATAGATACATCAATACTTATTTTCCTTTTCATCTATAAAATTTTTAAATACTTATTGTTATTGCAACTATTTAGTCACTATATCAAATTCTGAGAAAATTATTTAGGGAGGAATGTGGTTCAGGGTTCCTTGATTTTCAGTCCCTGGACATTGGGTTTTGTTGCTTCTGTACTGGTGCTTGGTGAAGGAGAATATCAGAGCAGGGAGAACAGGGTGCAGGAGAGTGGCTCACCTGAAGACAGGAGGGAGAGGAAGAAAGATGATGAGATGAAGGACAGGTGTAACTTTCCAGGGCATGATCCAGGAAACCAGCTTCTCCCAGGAAGCACCATTTCTGAAAGTTTCCATGGTAATGAAGTCATATCATTCATCAATTAGGAGATTAATCCATTGATAAGGTCAGTCACCTCTCAATGAGGACCAAGTCTTCCACTCCTAAGCCTTTTGAAGGGCATTTCCAGACCAGTAATTTTGTTTGACTATTTACCAACATGGGACATACTTACATGGGCATCTTATATTGCATCATGTTATAACTAGAGGATTTTAGACTTGGTCTTAGTATTGTGGATATTTAACATTTTTTTAAAAATGATTGATTTGAGTTTTATGTAATTTGAAGTATTTAACACTGAAAGTGAAGTGTTGATCTAGACATATTTCTCAATGTCATTACAATCAGCGCTTAGAAGTGGCAAGATTAGTATTCCTGAATTGTGACCCTCTTCTAAATCAAAGTCACAGTACCAATTTTGAAAGTGTATTTTTAATCCCAGCACTCAGGATGTTAAGGTAGTTCCTGGCCCACCTAGGCTACATGGCAAAACCCCACCCCAAACAAACGATTTATTTTGAACTTTACCTGACTTTATGTTTCCTACAAATACTTTATATTATGAACAACATTTCCTTATATATATTTTATTTTTGATTTTTTGAGACAGGGTTTCTCTGTGTAGCTTCGTGCCTTTTCCTGAATATCTCGTTCTGTAGACCAGGCTGGCCTCAAACTCACAAAGATCCGCCTGCCTCTGCCTCCCAAGTGCTTGAATTAAAGAGAGCACCACCACCTCCCGGTCCTTATAATGTTTTATGCATATCCTTATTCACAGTCATTCAATACTAACCAGGTAAATCTTAAGGTTCCATCCTCCTGGATGTGATGTGGCTATAAATTTCTTTGGCTCTCAGCATTGTAACACTTTGAGAAAAAGACTATTTTTAGGGACAGTCTAAGTTCACAACAAATCTGAGGGGCAGGTCCTGATCCTGTGTTTTAGTGGCACTCACTTCCTGAATCAACATTCATCGTCTTCTCCATCACATCATCATGCTCCATTGATGCCATTTGTACAGTTTCAGAGCGATTTTGCACAAATTGGTGAAAATCATCTTCCCTTTCTGAATAGACTATAACTGTGATCATTACTATTGAACACACAGCCAGCAAGTCTATTTTTGTATAGGTGTACAGTCACCTACTAATAATGTACAGTTATTATTGATAGTTAACAGAGTTCACACACTTCATGCTGCACAGTCTAGGTTTTCATTTATATTCCTGATGACACATATACATCCAGGGCACGTTATCTCACTTTGCATAGGAAACTGAAAGTTCCAGAGCTAGCTGCATTTCAGCATTTATATTACTCCAGCTTTTCATACACATTTTAGATTGTTATGGAATCATAGGCAATGCAAATATATTGATCTTCTTTCTCCCCAATAACCTCACTTGACTGAAACCTTACTTAAATATATGCATTATTTAGATATTCTGGAGAAAAGAAAAATGCTTTTGTAGATACGTATATCACAAGATTTTCCCTACTTTTTTGGGGGGTGGAGCTTGTTTTGTCTTGTTTGAAAGGTTGGGGATCCACTCCAGGTCCTGTGTGTGCTACAGGGGCACATTATCAGGCACTTCATCATACATTGTTTGTCCTTCCCATTCATGGTGCTTTGATGAACAGAAATTTTAAATTTTGCTACAATATTATTTTGAACATTTTTGTGCTTATAATCAATGTGTTCTCATGAACTTTTGTGCTCTTCAAATTCAAGGAAATAAACAAATATCTCCTTCTTTATCTTCCATATCTGTATATTTAAAATTCGAAGTTCTGAATTTGTTTTGTGGCTCATATGGCGTCTCTTTTCTAAATCCCCGCCCTCTGCAAGCTTTTGTTTCTTCTCTAGTGGTCAGTAAGAAGTAGAGCTGTTTTGTTTGCTTGAAGTTTTGGGGTTGGGGTTGGGTTTTTGTTTTTCCTTTGTTTTGTTGTTGTTTTAGTTTTGGGTCAGTCTTTAGTGGTCAGTAGGCCTAATCCAGTTCAGTTTGCTTTGCCATTACTGAAACTTTTCCTAACACAATCAGTCACCTCATGTCAGGGATACTTTTTGGTAAAGTGACACTAGATAATTTACTTGACACCCTGCCAATAGTTTCTCAGTTGCACATCATCTCTGAGATATGCACCCAAAACCAGGTCTCAGGGATTGAGTTCTTTGAGACACAAGAGAAATTTTAAATACAAATAATACATTTTAAGTAAAAGACTAAGCAACCCTTTCTTACACAGTGTACAGAATACCAATGACTCTCAAAAACATAGTTTTTCCATTTATTACATAAGGTACATCCAGGAGCATTTATTTTTTATTGCTTAGTAATATGGGTTTTTATTTTGCAATAAACCTTTTTTATAGCAATAAGATAAAAAGTGCATGTTTAATGGAAAAAAATAAATAGTGAATTTCCACTTTTAGGACAGTTGATGAAAAGCAAGTAACTCATTTGTGTAGATTTATCATCCAATGTAGCAGCCAATCTTCATAGCTACTATGGGATTAAGAATACACAATTCTCCTATAGAATTATCTGCATCTATCTTAAAAGTTACTAATTCTATTGACCAATGAACTCATCCATCTGAAGACAAAGGCAGCATTCCCAAAGAAAAGTACCTGCCTTTTCTATGAAACATGACTGCACATTTAGGTCAAACTGGCTCTAAATTAATTTAATTTCAGGTTTTCTTGTGTATATATAAATAAAACAATGGGTGTTAATGTATTGGCTCCAATGGATTAAATAAAGTTTGAAAAATAATTGAATGCAATTAATTTGTATTAATCTCATCAAGCACTTCTGAAAGATAACCAGTTTTAAATGACTTGGCCTTTTCAACCAGTTTTTTAAAATTAAAGTAAGGTTCTTATAGTTTTATTTTATTCTTTATATTTTGAGATAGGCTCTCACATTTTTGGAATGGCTTACAAATCACTTTGTAGCACAAGTGTCTTAGAATTCCTGGTGATCCTCCTGCCCCAGTCCCCACCACCTGCAAATGCTGGGATTATGGGTATGAGCCACCTTTCCTATTTTGTAATATTCTTTTTGTTAAGTTTATTTTTTCAATTGAACATCCATATGCTCTGAAAGTTGTTATACACTTCAATATAAAATTATATGGCTGCAGTGATATTTCAAATGATAATTACAAAGGAAGATAGCAGTATGATAAAACATTTTTTACTAAGGAGATAAATAAAATAAATAAAATCTATTTGGAATAGGTAATGGTACGCACGTAATTCAAAATTGCCACCAGTGTTTTTAATATTTTGCCAGTTGAAATAGAAGATGTAATTATATAAATTCATAAGTATTTTACACATATAGACTAATTGGACTGCACTGTTTTGTTGCTGATGTTCTTAAGTATAAAATGAATTCCTCATCATGACATTATGTGTTTTCTTTTCTGCCTGTCAATCAAATTTCTTTGTATGTGAGAATCCAAGATCTACTTGTGTATTGTATATATTAAAATGCTATTAAACACCTTGCAGATGAATCCTCTAAATTTCAGCAGTGTTTTGTCCCAAGTTTTCTGTGAAACATGTACATTACTCAGTAGAAAGAAAGTAATTTGATCAGGTTAAATAATGGTATCTGAAATGACATATGTATCGATCATGGTTCTTTAGAGGAACTGAAGCATTAGGAAGGAGATGAGAGACAGACAGACAGATAGATAGCTAGATAGATGATAAATAGATTTTCTTAAGCTTGCTTATGTTGAAGTAATAACAACAGTTGTCTGATACCCTAGAGGCTCAGAACTCAGTAGTTTCTCAGGCCTAGAGACTGAGTAATTCAGCCATGTAAGTAGTTCCATTGTGGCTGTCTCTTTCTGGAGAGGCCAACAGCCCCATAAATGCTCGAGATATGAGGCTTGGAACTTCCAAAGCCCTAGTTTGAAGCCCACAACACAGAATGTTTTTGATGTGAGAACAATTATGTTTTGTTCCTGATTGCTTTGTTGTCAAATCTAGGTGAAGTTGACAAAAATTCTATTCATTAGAGGTGCTACGTACCTAACTATAACAACACACAATCAAAATGGAATAAGAAGTTAAAATAAACAAGGTCAAATTAATATGTCTTTATAATCCAAAATTCAATGACTAATGCTGTCTTTTCAAAGTTCTTATCTCAGCCTTTATGTGATGATAAATAGAATTCAAATAGATTTGTTAGAGATTTGTTGACAAACTTCTGTAGGCACAAAGTACCAAGGCCATTACCTTATTTACATTTAACTTTCATCTAATTATAGTCATTTTATAATCTGCAGAAGCAGATCTCCCTTTCAATTTTCTAACTTCAACCCTTGCCCTCCGGTTTTATCTGGCATCAAAAAAAAAAGTCCATTTTATTCTTTCAATCCATTCATGCTGCAAGATGCTTAAAAACTCCCAAATGATCAGACAAATACACAAATATAACATTCTGTTCACATCTTTTAAAAATAGAGTCAAATCATTTTGTTTTATAGAAACAGTCATACCACAGCAAGCAATATCTTTTGTGTATGATTATGACAAAGAGCATTCTCAGATTTAACATTGGAATAATAACAGAATGACATCCAATGGTCTCTTCTCTGAAATCACTTGCAGCATCACCATCATCATTATGGTTACTGCTACTGCCTTATTAAAAGATAGTCTGTCTTTTCTAGCATAAAAATAAAGTTCATTTTATTGTTATTAAACTAGAAACCAGCTAAATAATCCACACTAGTAAGCAGAGCTGTGGAAGAATTTTTGGTTCTGAAATCTATTAATGAACTGAGGACTATAAGAAATTTGAACCAACCACCAGCACATGGTAATCTGTCAAAAGAGGGATGGTCCATAGCTGTGGCATGCCTAACTAAAATGAGGAGTGGGAATAATATTTGCAATTTTAAAGAATGATGAAAACGCTGTATAAAGTTGGGCAAAGAAGGATAATTGATGGAAATTAGCCCTCAAAAAACCTAAAGAGGATATAGAAAGTATGGAGAAATCTCAGGGATAATAATAATAAAAATGTACACCAGATACACCTATACTCTAGGTGGGCAAGAGGACTGTAGTAAGAATTAAATAGGTCACTCAAGGTACAGAAAGGAGGAACAAGACATCAAAGGGATCCTCAGAGCACCCTTCCCATCTTCCTATTCAGCTCACCCTGCCTTCCCCAACACAGGCACCCAGCACACAAGATAAGGAAGTTGAACCTCAGCACAGCTGAGAATGCATAAGACTCAGCTGAGAATTGTAGCAGATTTTTGAAATTTGCTGGGGTTGTCATCCCACGTCCTATTGAAGGGGTAGGTTAGCAGTTCAAAGATACCATAATGCACCACTTTATTGACTCAGTAACCCCTTAGATTTACTCATCGTCTAACAAATGACTTGCATTTCTTTGAAAATCACTGAATTTCCTTTTCTAATTATTCTTTTCTACTTGAAAACCACCAGCAGCACCTCTGCCCATGGATTTCTGTTATTGTCATTACTGGATTTTATTTCATTTAGCTTTGTTTTATTTTGATAGGATCTTGTGTAATCCATGCTTGTCCCAACGCACTATGTAACCACAGATGACCTTCAATTTATATAAAACAATTAGACTAATGTAACTCAGGCCTCAAAAGACAAATACTGTCTGCCTACTCCCTCTCATATGAATATTCTTGCTTTAATCTTTTAATTTTTATGTGTGTTTAGCCTTCAACTTATAATGTTCCTGGCTCACCTCCCTGAGTGCTGGAATCACAGGTGTACACCACCACACCCAGACAAAAACCACTACTAAATTTGTCCCTTAGAATAGGTAAGCTTAATATTGCCAAAATATCTCCATCTTTAGAATTTTTTGGTGTGGTTTAAGAGATTTAGTTTGTAAGTGGTATTAAGAATTTAAATGTTCAGTATCAAATCTATACCTTGAAATTATAAATTTATTTTTCCATAATTGGGTCTTAACTCATTTGGACACTATCTTACAAGGAGGAGTACAATTAAAAGAGATAACTTGAATGCCTTGGCAAGATATCAACCTCCTTGCCTATTGGCAATGCAAATTTTGGGGGACTAGGGCCACCAAAGTTCATAGTGACACAATCTTTTATCCAAATTTATATAACACCTCTTGGAACCAAAATCAAAGAAGAAACTAAGGCTGATAGGATAATAAAACTAGTATTGATAGAAATTAATTAGGCCACTTGAGGTACAGAAGGAAGGGAACAAGACATCAAAGGTGTTATGGAATAGTCCTGTTTATTATCAAAATGTGTTGCTCTCATTATTAATAAAAGGCTGATTGACCAGTAACCAGGCAGGAAGTATAGGTGGGACAACCAAACTAAGGACTGGGAAAAGAGAAGTACAGAGTCAGAGGAGATGCCAGCAGATGCAGAGGAAACAGGATGTGTAGAAAATGAGGTAACAAGCCATGAACCACATGGCGGAGGGGAGATAAGAAATATGAGTTGGTTTAAATGTAAAAGTTACCTAGTAACAAGCCTGAGCTATCAGCTGAGCATTTATAATTAATAGTAAGACTCTCTTATGGTTATTTGGGAAAAAGTTGGGATCAGAAAACTCTGCCTACACAAAGGGAACTTCAGAGCCCTCCTTCCCATTCCCCCATCTATATTTAGCACCCCCCTTCCCTCAGCTAAGCACCCAGCACACAAAGTAAAGAAGTTGAGCCTCAGCTCAGGCAAGAAGCCATACAACTCAGCTGTGAAACATAATGTGTGTAAGTTGCCTTACAAAAGAACCTATGTCCTTGGAAATACTGTGATGATTATATCCTACACTCAATTTTATGTCAATGAGATTCTGGATAAAATTTGAAAGTCATCATCTTACTTTGGTCAATTATTGCTTTGGGAGTGGTCACTTTGGAAACTAAAATAGCCACATATTGTTAACCTTAAATTCTAGTCATGAAAAAATTTGATTCTGACCTAGAAGAGCAAAGAGTTTCTACAAAATATTATTATAGAGCAGTACATGGAATCAAGGAATGCAATAGGGTAAAAGAAAATATAAAATTATATTTTCCTGTGTAGTTAACATTTTCCCTTCAGATACCAATAGTGTACAGGAGTGATTCAGCTCCAAGGAATCTGCTGTTTCCCAAACAGAACATCATATTAATTGAGTCCCACACAACAAATATTCTATAGCCTCTAGGATACTGCTTATTTATGGAATCAGTTATGGACTTCTTTCTTATAGCTAGATCAGATTTCTGTGCCATGTGATTATTATTTGTTTTCATCTGTTATTTTTAGGAACCAAATATTCTTATAGCATTTATCCAGGTTTACAAAATGAAGCTACGTGTTTCTCTGTAGAATTATCCAGAAGAGCTACTAGTTTACTTTTATATGTACAGCATCCAAGAAATAATTCATGTATTACTATTTATAAAAGGTGGCTAAAATCTCAATCATTGAGAGAGTGGTAAGAACCTCAGTTTCAACAATGACGTAAATAAGTCTTCATAGATTTTCAAATTCATTGGATTTCTAAGCCATTTGGTGCAAATACCAATGGCCAAAGTAATAGCTGTTGATTTTCTATTAGCTAAATAATGTAGTATATGTCTCATATGTTAATACTTCAGTTGTACCTGGATAAACTCTACTGTTCAAAGAAAAGAAAACTCACTACCGTAAACTGAAAGGGACTCTGTGATGTGATTCCCTAGTCTGAACTTTGTTTACACATGATAAGCTTACCAAGAGTATGTCCTTGAAATGTAAATTGTCCCTGTAGAGCCACCATATATCTCATGAGTTAAAAAAAATCACCATTTGATGAAGGACAAAAAGGACAGCCCCTGCTATGACTGGGTTCCATTGTTTCTGAGATGATGTGCATCATGAGATTATATGGACAATGAAGATCAGAGACTGGGCAAAAGGAGAAGTGCTCCAGTGTAACAGAACAGTCCGTTTCATCAGGTACAGCAGGTATGTAAGTCTAAGGGCAGTCACTCCCACATGCTTATGATTATAGCATAAATCTTCATGAGTTGGACAGTCAAGCACAGCCCTCTGCCTTGTAGCCTGGGGGCTGTGGGGGCTGTGGGGGCTGCAGAAGAAAGACAGCTGAGCTGTGGTGGGAGACACAACAAAGAACAAAAATGTGGTGGAGAGGTGGGAAGGATAGAAAAATGGTGAAGTGCGTGCACTATGGAGAGGGGCTGAACTGGAGATGTGATGGCAGTGACAGGTGAGAGGGATGGCCAAGATCTACTTGCTGTCATTTCCCAGGAAGGTCATCGGGATGATGTACAATAACCTGGAGCTTAACAGACTCAGCCTCTTGACCTGTCACATTGGGCCTGGCTGTGGGATCTTCCTGGCTTTGGGCAATGAGGAAGGCCTTAGATGAGGAGAGGTTCACTTTCTGGACCTCCTCAAAGGACCGCTAATGCCTGCAATGCCACCAGAGGTCATGACAGTGTCAGTGGTCCATGTTGCTGCCCAAGGCCACGATGTGGATGTATGCAGTGTATACCACTGCCTGATGTCTTGGTGATGTCCTCAGGCTTTGCTGCCTTGAGAAGCCATGCTGATGTGAGTGGCATGTCGAAGATCGTGGCCTGTGCAGTTGCCACGAGTGGGTCAGTGGTGCTGATACAGACAAGGACCGTCTATGCTCTTGTTTTTACCACTGAAGTGGATGAGGATGCTGGTGGTCTGGACTGCCACCTGAAGTCATGTTAACATCCCTGTGGGCTGAAGAGCCAGCCGGCTCCTCCGTGTCAGCCACGTAGTGGCACTGTGGGTGCTGTGGGGGCAGGACAGCTGGCTCCAGCCACTGCAAAGCTCTCCTCAGTTGATGACTTCTAGTGCTGAGGCAGACCAAGAAAGACTCATTCTTCCTTAGGGCTTTAGAGGACTGGCCACTAAGAATCTGACCATGCTCCAGAGAATATATGGACAACACAAAATGAACTTTTTTTTCCCTTGATGGGGGAGGTCATCAGGGAGGGGAAATGCACATGGAAAGACCAGGAGGTGAGCACTTTGAGGATGCATGATGTGAGATTCACAAATAATCAATAAAAATAATTTTTAAAAATTTTCAGGAGTTGAATAATACTTAAGCACTCATAGTACCATTTAATTCACATTAACCACTTCCATATAAAATTAATCAAGTCAAACGCAATGGCTTATTCTTCTTCTGATATCTTACCCTCACTCTTCAGATCAATCTATGAATATGAAAATATCTCCTGCTTTATTTTTAACTATGGTTCAAATAATTTTCATATTTTCTTCATCTTTTCCCTTGTGATAGCATATTAATAAAATCGGTTACTCATGGCCCCTTTATGTATTTCAGTAAAAGGCTTCTACACAGAGCCCAGAATACAGAAATATAGAAGCATCAAGCAGTTACAAAATACATCTAATTGGATTATAAATTAATATGCATACTTACAAAGGAATCAAGTAATCAAACTGACCCTGAAAAGCTCGCAGCAGCAAGTGGTGCTCTCCTCACAAAGCATCAAAGGGTTCTATTGTTTGATAATCGTAGTCTTTCTCTAAAAAGCTCCAGGCTTAGACATACTTTGAAAGACGGTGATTTAAGTCGTTTGAATAATCATTAACAGTACACAGTCCTTTTCCCATGAAAATTTAAAAGAACATTCCATACTGACGAAGTGTAGTGAGATTTGGTGTAGACTAACACTGGAGAGTAACCTTGGATTGAGGACAACTGCTCAATCTGTAGCAATGCCATGCAAGGTAAATCACTCATGCTTTAGACTCAGTGTTCTCATATATAAGATAGAATAATTACATCTGTCTTGCTTAACTGAACACATCACTAAACGATTAAAATTAATAATAGCCGTGGGTACACTAGTATGAGAGTAACAATCACTTTCTGATTGGATTTAAGCCTTGCCCTACAAATGAAAATACAAACCTGTACTTTAAATCTGGCCAAGAGCCCATGGTTGGGGAGTTCACAGGCTCCAGAGAGGAATCTACAACTATTAACCAACTAAATGGACATGGTCTCAAAATGCCTGCTAATTTTGTATCTGTATATACACAAAGATTAATGAAGCTCTCAGAACTCCTCAGAGAAGTCTCTTTGGACAGTGGATGGTGGTTAACACAGATACTCACAACTGATTAGAGTATAAAGAATAAGTGTTGGTGGGTTACCAGTCATAAATGTGACATCTGGAACAATCTCTCCTCAAAGAGCAATGGCCATTGCAGAATATGGAAGAAAGATCATCAAAGCCATACACTGGGGAGGACTCAGAGTGAACCAGTATCTTCTGGACCTGACAGGATCCCTACACTCATGAACTTACAGCAGCTTTAATTTGTACAAGGCTGGCACAAGATCAAGTCAGTCAATGCTCTAGCACGGACAGTTAGCTTTTTAACTCAGGAGCTATTGGCTTATGGTGAGAAAGTAGTCAGTATTTTTAAGGGTATGAACCCAAATAGGTCCACCTCACTCCAGTGGGTGGCCTGAAACTCTTAAGTATGTATAGAACCAACACAAATTGGGCTCAGTGAAATAAACAAAAGAAAAAGAGAATACCAAGTTGGGAGAGAATGGGTAGGTAGGGGCGGGTCAGGAAGGGGCTGGGGAAGAGGATGAAGGTTAAATATGAGCAAAATACATTGTAAGAAATTCTCAAAAATTAATTAAATATTATTTTTAATTACATAATAACTATAAAAATAACTGTGATACTACTAAAAGCATCACAAAATCATACAACCATAAGTCTACATCTGCCTTCTTCCTGTACTTTGATTCATCTTTGTTGCCCCCAGCTCCAGCCATCTGAAATTCCCATGCCAAAACACTAAAATACTACAGCCTCTAGATACCAGAATCAATGTGTTTTGAACTGAAGAACACATCCATCCTGAGTTGCTAGATTCCAACAAGCAGTAGGAAATGAACTTGAGTGATTAAGACAGGGGTTCAGCATAGCAAACCAACTTTAATGAATGTCAATACCAAAAACAACTTCTCCCAAAGCTTAGGGTAGCTGTATGAATCAAAACATTTCATTTGAAAATTTAATTTTACATGTGATTAATCTATCATCTGGTCTGATTGCCTGTGGTACATTTTTATAATTATGAATCAAGCAAAGAATAAAGATAATTCAGATAATCTTATTGGCTAAAGCACAAGGCACTAACTCAGTTTGTAATAGCAATAATGACCTCAGTCCAGGACATTTTCAGGCAATTAATGACTGGCTGGAGTTAATGATCCGAGTTTTAGCCAAGGACCATCAACTTTTTCTAACTGGTCATTAATCCTCAGAAAATGCCCTGTGTTCAGAGCACAGTCAGACCCATCCCGAGTATGACACCAACCCAACTCTATCTTTGAAATAAGTTTGTTGTTTTACTTTTTTTCTATTTCACTTCAGCATGGGCTAAAATGATGTTGAACATCAAATCAATTTATTCATGAGCATAAGAATTACTGAACATCATACAGGCTTTATACATCAAATAATGTTTTAATGCTGACAATATGGTATGAACCCAAAGTACAGCACACAATTTCTCACCCAACTCTAGAACTACTTCTAAATCAGCTCTTCTCAATGGAGCCTGTGATAGACGCCCATGTTTTCATGTTCTTAGTTCATCTCTCTGAGAAAACCAGATTCATTCTGCAATGTACAGCTCTGCTTTCTACCTAATAATCCATCCTGTTTGACATTAAACCTTTCCCCTGGCCTAGGAAGAGACACAACACAGAGAACCGTGGTGGCTGACGAGCCAACTCAGGTGACACCATTGCAATGCCTTCAGTTATTTAGAACTCCTCTAGACTGCTTCCCACAGTATGTTTTCCATCTTACAGGAGATGTATCAAGCTGATAATCTGGATCAACAGCATAGCACTGAAGTTTTTCAGGGGAAATTCAAACAGAGAGTGGGGATATAGCTAATTCAAGGTGGAGGATACAGCCAGTGAGCCGCCATGTCTCCAGGAGTCCCCCAGGATGCTGTTTTCACTGGGAACCAGGGAGTTTAGGAAAACAATGCAATATTGATCTCATGTAACTTGACTCCAAGCAGCCATTTTCCTTTCTCTCTTTTTTTCTGATTCCTTGTTATTTCAATCCATCGTGGGAAAAACAGGAATCAGAATTGAATCTGTGCTAAGTTAAAGTGACTTGTACAACCAGGATCTCAGGCAGAAGGCATAAACTTGGACCACCTATGACTGTTAATCAAGATGTCTCATTTGAAGATCGCAGGCATCAAAAGTCTTCTAGCTGACCTTGTTGCCTTCAATTTATCATCAGTTTGAAAAGGCAAACTCTTTTACAAAACATGTGTAGGACATTCAAATGGGCAACTCATTCATTAATTGCTAATATTCACAACAGGCCTCGTGCAGTTTATGCTGAGACACTACCAATAAATGGAAACAGAGTATACATTAATAGCTGAACTGGAGCTTCCCAGAGGGGATTTCTCAACAGCGAGTGGGAGATACTGTGCCAAAGAATTAAGTCTGATCATCAAAGATGATTGATGATAAGAGCAGTCAAAATAATGTTAATGATGACAAATAATAATTCACTCTTATATGGGAAAATATTGCATTCTAGGTTTTCTTACCAGGGAGATGAGTATCATTAAAACCATTATTCCTGCTGTCAAAATGTAGACTCAGAATAACTCAAAAATTGTCAAAAAGAACACTACATGATGAGATTTTGATATCTGATAGAGCCAGAAAGAATTTAAAAGGTCCAGAAAATAGGGCATTTCCCATACCTAAGAGGTTGGTATGGTATGGGGCAAGAAAAATACTAAGGATTGTAAAGTGAGAACTGAAAAGTGGTTCTCATCACGTGGGTCACAACCCCTTTGGGGTGGAATGATCCTTTTACAGGGGTCACTTAAGACCATTGGAAAACACAGATATTTACATTATGACTCATAAAAGTAGCAAAATTGAAGTTATGAAGTAGCAATAAAATAATTGTATGGATGGGGGTCAGGACAACATGAGGATATTATATTAAAGGAACACAGCATTAGGAAAGTAGAGAACCACTGGATTAAAGGAAGGTGAAGGTATGCATCATTTTGCTTAGGTAGATTTGGTGTACTGGGATGGTACATGTTTTAGTCTCATCAAGATTATGCAAAGCAATACTAAATTTTGAGGTAAGTTAACAAAATATATAGGCTAAAAAGAAAATTAGCATTTGCTGTATAAAGGCAGTAATTTTTATGTTAAGTTACAAAAGGCAAATGACAATGTCAAAATCCTTAATATTACTGGAAGTAGACAAATCAGAAGTGTAGCAGGAATCCTAATTGGTCTTAATAAAATCCTGGAGTCAGATATCAGGGTAAATGCTGAAAGATCAGAGAAGCAGAGCAAGCCACAGCTACCATCTCTTACCTCACCAACTCCCCAGCCTGAAAGAGAGCTGAGCTCCTTTCTCTTCCTGCCTTATATTCCTTTCTCTGCCCAACCGTATCACTTCCTGTTTCAACCTTGCTAGTGCTGGTATTGAAGGTGTATGTTCCTCCCACAGGGGATCCCAAGGGCTGGGATTAAAGGTATGTGCCACTACTGTCTGGCTTCTATGGCTAACTAGTAGCTGGCTTTGCCCTTTGATCTTCAGGCAAGCTTTATTTGTTAGAGCATACACAAAATATCACCACCGAGAAGGATCTATACTCTGCAGTTAATGATGTAACCAGATGGCTGGAGCTATAGCTGTGTGATAGGACACTTGCCTAGCATGTGCGAGGCCAAGGCTTCAATTGCCAGTCTCACAAAAACAAGCAAAGATAGAAGGACACTGATTTTAAGCCAGATTTTTTTTTTTTACCTTGAGCTTTATTTAGCAGGACTAAGATGTGAATTTGCATGGTAGTTAACACAAAGCTTATATACTTTGTCTCAAGTTCAAACAATTGGCTTTTTACCTAGTAGGTGAAATTTATTCTTTGAGAAATTCATAAATGTGTACAGTCTAACCAGGTCATACCTAATACCCCTACAACTCCTTCGGCATCTTCCCAACATATCTTCCTTCCAACTTAATGTGCTCTGGAAACAAAAGCAAAGAAAGGGGGAAAGGAAAGATAAAGCAATCAAACAACAACAGCAAAAACCCAGCTGAATCCATTTAGTGCTACCTGTATATTCAAGTATATGGTGCCATTATCCACTAGGGAATGGGCAAACTAACAGGATTATACCCAAGATAGTAGCCATCAATGGTCAATACTTCCTTAGCTCCTCACCTGATATGAGAAGCTCTAACATGAAACTAATAGTATGAAATCTTAAAGGTCTTCACTAAAGAAAAGAAGTTACAGCAACGTCCAGAGTGAAAAGCATGCTTGAAAAATGCTTTCTGGGGTAACATAATAATTAAAGAACAAGAGGCCATGAATTTTTGAGGGTGTGGGGAGAGTTGTGTAAATGATTTAAATACAGTACTCATGTATACAATTCTCAGAAAAAAAGTTAAATTTATAAAATCCCTCCAATCAAAACTTACTTTTAAAAATAAAACACATTTGCACAGTAGCACATAATTCTATCATTAGAAATAAAATAAAATAATATATATCATTTATAGCAATGTGGATAGAATTAAATGTTGCTGAATTAAATGAAATTTGCAGGACAAAGAAAGACAAGTACCCTGTGATATCTCTCATGTGCAAAATCTAACAAAGTTTATACCACAGCCATTGAAAGTAGATGAGTGCTTGCTAGGGAGGTGGGAAGTTAGAGAAATGAATGAGGGAGTGGTGGCCAATGACACCAGGTCATGGTGGGGTAGAAGAAATAAATTCTCCTGTACTATTAGGCAAAGGGGGTGACCTCTGACACTGTTACTCTGTGCTATTAAACACAGGTACAGGAAAATGGCCAGAGTCAACTGTGGAACCAGGGATATATGTGGGTATGTGAACTTGATGAGAAATATGCAAAACTCAAAACTAATGCCAATAATGATAACTAATGATAGTTTATAGTACTGTATACTTTCAAAAATAAAATTACAGACTTTAATTTACTTTGCTATAAAGAAATGAATTACTGGGGGTAGAGATATATTTACTCTTGTTTAGAAAATACAAAGTGTATATGTTTATCAAATCATATATAAATATGTACAAAATTTGCTTTAGAAATCACTTCAGCAAGCACTAAAGTTATATAAATATTATTTGAACCAGGTATGGAAGAAGCGAAGTCAAGGGCTTGAACATTATTCTGAACTGGGTCTAAGAGGAAAGAAAACATACTCCATTGACATGTATCTCTCCAGCTAGAAGTTGAAAGTCTCAGTCTTCTTATGTCCTTTTATTAAATGTTCTAAAATGTGTTCATTGTATGAACTATATTTAACTTCCACTTAGATTGTATGCTGAGCATTAATGGATTGCCTCCATCTTCAGGGCGGTATTACTGATTCTAATAAACATGCTTTGTGTGGTTGTTTCACATTTGAAAAGCAGAGTCAAGAAATATGAATTACAATGTTACTTATCAAAGAATTACTCTTTTACACTTTTCAAAGCTAAGCATTGCTTGAATTTTGATAAAAGTTGCCTTGGACTAACATGATGTCCTTCCTGAAATGGGCCTATTTCAAAGATGTGATCTATTCTCTCTTTTTTTTTTCTTTTTTTTCCCCCGGAGCTGAGGACCAAACTCAGGGCCTTGTGCTTGCTAGACAAGCACTTTACCACTGAGCTAAATCCCCAACCCTGTGATCTATTTTCTTTAGACAGAGTTATGACCAGAAACCAGCCGTGAAATACAGGTAGGGAATTCTCAGCTTTAAAATGGTCTTTACTCCAGAAAACTTCTAAGTTCTTGTTCCAATTGACTAATTATGAAAAATGATTATGATGCTGAAATTTTGGCCAAAGTGACCCAGCTATTAATATAGTTGAAATGTGACCTAGGATTTACGTTCTGAGACTAGAGCCAACCACACAAAGAAAGACAGAAGGACAGTATAGAAGAGCTTTACTTTCTCATAGATCACCAAGCGAACAGTTCAAAAATTTTAAAATTCAAGTTTATGTTTTTAATGACTTGAAAAAAGCTGAATATGTTTTGAAGCTCCCTTGGTACGTGGTTCTGTGCTCCACTGATCCGGTGTTGGCAAGGTGGAAGGCTGTGAAGAAACACTGTGTTCCAAGTCTCTCTACTTGCCTTCCTTTCTCCGGCTACCTTTCTCCAGTACATTCACATCATCTTTCTTCTGGGCCCGAGGGCTTCCAAATACCTTCTTCTTTTAATTACTCTAGTCACAGTGCATTAAAGTCCACAAGAATTACTTCATTTAAAAAAAAAAAAACTATTTTTACACAGGGTTACATAAGGCCATTTTCACGAATGTATAAATTTCAAACACATTGTCTCATGCCCTCTACCCCTCTCTTCCTCCCCACTCTCCTATTTGTCCCCTTTGTTCTCCAGACAATTTTGTTTCTGTTTCCATGTCATCAGGACAGAGAATGACCTCGTGTTTTAACTTGATTACTTCTCTAAAGTCCCTTTCTCTGGATATGGTCACATTCTGTTGCTGGGATCGAGCGCTCAACACATGAACTCACAGACAGTAGGGGCACTACCCAATCCATAGCAATGGCCCTTTAAGAGAGAGTCTACCGACCCTGGGGTAGAATAAAGAAAGGGGATCCAGCTGTTTTAAGTTTCTTGATTCTAGATTCAAGTCTGCCCCCAAGGAAAGCCTCCTAAAGCCTTGGAGTCTCTTTTGGGATGCTGCACAAGAAAGCAACATGAATCATTTATGGGAATTTAATCCTGGGGCTTTGTCTATTTGAACCTGAGACTGGATTGCCTTTGGTGGGAAATACATAGCGTATCTTCATGGCTGGGGGGAAACCAGCCAATGTGCACATGTTTATTCATTGGTTCTGAATCATAATGTTTAGCATATACTGACCTGTATTTTTTCCTTCAGTCACTTTTCAGTCACAACTTCTCATGTCTCCCACCTGTCTACCTAGCTTGAGAATTACCTTGCATTATCTTGGGTACCTTGTGTGAGATCTGTGGCCTTTATCAATCTTCTTTGTGTACTGCTGCTAGAGAGTATAGATATCCTTAGATTTCTAACTTGTATCTGGAAAAAAAATCCTAGAATAGAACTCCTTCCAAATCCTGGATCTATCTGCTGTAGATCTCTACTTCCATCTTGGTCCTCTACTTCCCTTTTCTCAAATAAGAAGCTAGAAACATATTCTCCACACTGACACTAAATTGCATATGTCAGATCATTTTACTTGAAAGCACAGCTTTGTAAGTCTCCTAACCATGTTAGACTTTGTAAGTCATGATAAATAAGGGATCTCTGAACTATTGTCAACTGGATTCAGTAAGCAGAGAAGACTAAGATCAAGACAAACTTTGGTCTCTGGCAAGGGACATCTTATAACAGAGGGCAGCTTTGTATCCTCCAAGAAGCACAAGCATCCTATCATCCTGTTTGATAAGGGCATTAACTCCAGTTACACGACTCTCCCACCTCCCAAATGTCTCACCTATAGTCACACTAAAGATTAGGATTGGGCATACTAATTTTGGAAACACAAAAAAACACTCAGATGATAGCAGGAAGAAATTTGACTCACTGATATCATAAGATAAGCATCACTGTTAGTGTGCCCAAACTCTGGGTAGTTAATTTCTTCCTACTTTATAGGGTTCTACTCAAAACTAACATTGAAAGACTTTAGAGAAGATAGATGTGTTTTTACAAAAAAAAAATTAGTTTGCATTAAATGTCAATCAGTGATAAGTGTAATTCTAGAGCAAAAGGATCCAACACTCACCCACTTCTGTCTCAGAGGGCACCTCCTGCACTCACTTGCATGCAGGTGCACACACACATACACACACACACACACACACACACACACACACACACACACACACATACACACACACAATTTAAATTAAAAGATAAATCTTTTAAAGTTATCTTTAAGAAAGAAGAAAGAGCCGGGCGGTGGTGGCGCACGCCTTTAATCCCAGCACTCGGGAGGCAGAGCCAGGCGGATCTCTGTGAGTTCAAGGCCAGTCTGGGCTACCAAGTGAGTTCCAGGAGAGGCACAAAGCTACACAGAGAAACCCTGTCTCGAAAAACCAAAAAAAAAAAAAAGAAAGAAAGAAGAAAGAAAGAAAGAAAGAAAGAAAGAAAGAAAGAAAGAAAGAAAGAAAGAAAGAAAGAAAGAAAGAAAAAGAAAAAGCTTCTCCAAAAACAAAATTCCCTAGCCTTAGAAAAGCTAACTATGAGGTTTGGATGACTGTATAAGTAGCAGACAGCTCCAATGAGCAGAGCCGTCATAGAATCCATAGTGAAATTGGGAAAATAAGGATCTCTCAATCTTACATCTTGATAAATTATGACATATGGCCAATCTCTTCAGGAATTCTCTCTCTCCCTCTCCCTCTCCCTCTCCCTCTCCCTCTCCCTCTCCCTCTCCCTTTCCCTCTCCCTCTCCCTCTCCTCCCTCCCTCTCCCTCTCCCTCTCCCCCTCTCTCTCTGCCTTAACCTTTACAAATGAGTAAATCGTAGAGCACAGTGGAGTCAATGTCCTGAAATACTTATGTGTCATTGTCACTCTAGGAAAAGACAATTATGCATCACCCAAAAGTCCCTTACCCATGGCATCCCACCACTCTCCAGGTAGGAGCAAGAGAATGTATGCCCACAGATCCTGAAATCCTCAATAGACAAGACTGTAGGCCATTGCTGTTTCTACTTGCTTTGACACATTAGCAGTGAAGGCACATTAATTCAGTTTCATCAGAAATGTGAGTCCCTCAAATATGACCTTCTTCAGCTAAATTTCACACCAATTGAAAGGAAATGTTTAAGTTTTAAAAAAACTAGTTTCTTTGACTTCTAGATTAATTCTAGACAATTCATTAAGTTTTAACTTGGCACTGCATCTGTGTTTTGCTGAATTGAAATTTATGAAAGAGATTTAACCGAAGACAAGCATGAAATTAAAAAGTGTAAAATGAGCTGAGGTCCCTATTCTGTCATTTGAAAAAAACATAGGATGTCTCCAATTATCCAATAGAATAAAATTAATAAAAATTATATATACTCTCATATTAGATTTTCTTCCAGTAGAACAACATTATTATATCTGATTATAAATCACATGACTAGGTTGTGGCAACCCAAAGGAAAAAATTCATACTGTTGGTGATCGTGTAGCTTCCCATATACCAGAATGTATGAGGAGTATATGCTACTTGTATCATTAAATTCTTATTATATTATAATGTACTAATCTAATTTCCCTAAGTGCTTCATTATTTTTCATTTCAGCTGCCAAGTGCACATATATTTTATGTTGTTAGTGAATTAAGTAGAGGCAAGCTAAACAGATTGATATTCTAAATTCTCTTTCTGATTTAAACACACTGATTATACTGTAAAATAAGATGAGGAAAAATGTGTTATTTTCTGCAGGTCACACACTGTGGTTTATCATAAAGGCAATATGTATTGTGCCCAGAAAAATACTGTATGCAAACAAATGGTATGATAAATAATATTATTTCAAAGGAGTGTGGTTGCTTACATGAGTCAGAATCTCTCAGAAGCCAATAAAATTTGAGCCTTTAAAAATATCTGTAGTAAAAAAATAGCAGTGGTGAAAATGCCTGTGATTATATCGTGTGGGAAAGTGCCCAAAACAAGGTAATAAGAGCACAGTTATATAATAACTACCTGCCACCAGCAGCACCAACATCTTTTGGATATGATAGAAATGATTAGCACAGAGAGATGGAACAGGAAAGCATAACAGTCAGTAGAACTGGGCAACAAATCATACCAAACTTTGATTATTAAAATTTAAAATAACCACTTGCTTGCTTCATAGTTCTAAGTGTGAGAAATACTGGCTGAGCCATTGATCTGGTGAAACCTTCAGGTGCTGTCATCAGATGTAAGTTATAAGTGGTTTACATGGCCTTCATGAGGGTTCTCAAAACCCAGTTTGCTCATGGGAGTTGTCATAAGCAATCACACAAAACACTTAAGACCTGGGTGGCCAAGACATGCCATTGCAATACTATCGACATCACTGAATCATTTTGATTAAACAAACTTTGACTTAAGGTAGAAGTAAGAGGCTCAACATCAGACAATAAATGCTGAAAGGTCACAGATGAGAGTACAATACTGCAGCCATTTTTGCAATCAATGTCCTACATATGGTGGCTCCTTAAGGTGATAGTTTGAACAAACATTGAAAGAATCCTCTGTCACTGTTGTTATGAGGATTAGAACACATATATTACTGCCTGAGAGTAAGGGAAGCTGGAATGCAGCATTATAACTCCCTGTCTGCCACCTCCCAGAGTGGCATAAAGATCCAGTAGGCAAATGCAATTCATTTATTATTTTTATTGAAAGCTGCTGTCAGGCCTGATAATCTGTGGCATGTGGGTGCAGGAGGGGCCTTGATGAGAACTGATGAGTAGGGTTCTCTGACCTGTCTGTAATCAAGGAATCCATGCATATCACCAGCCCTGGCCATCTCTCCTTGCAAATAAATAACTCAATATGATTAAGGTTTTACTCTCTTGGATAAATTAACACACACACACACACACACACACACACACACACACACACACACACACCCCACAAACACACACACACACACACAGAGATACCCTCACAACTTCATAGTAACTTTACTAGCTGCAACATGAACTTGGTGCTGAAGGATGATTATTTTTAATTCTAATCCAAGCTTATTTAATAAAAATAAAGAGATAAAATAATCAGACTCCTCAAATTAAAGGTTAATCAACCCCTTCTTAAGAGTCAACAGCTGTGTGACTTGAAGGAAAATTAAGATAACAGTACCTTGCTCTCTATTTCCTCTTATCAATCCTTGAATATGTTTAAGCTCCTTGCAATTTAGAAAAAAATAAAATAAAATGAAACAGAATTTACAGTACCCTCTAACCCCTGATTCAGACTCACTATTTCTCTCTGTCAGTTCTTCCACATAGTCCAATTTCACTTCGATTCCCTCCATTGCCTTGCTGGCCTCCACTAGCAATAGCCCACTACAGTCTGGCTTCAGTCCCTATAATGCCATCAAAATTATACAAGACCATAGGTGACTTTCATGCTATTAACCTCAGTAGAAACCTTTCAATTTTCATGGTTTTGTTGGATTTAAATAGCTGACACATTAGAGTATTAGTCCCAGTGTCAGAATACCCACTCTTGGTTGTTAGTGTTCTACCACTCCCGGCTCATCCCGCCTGCATTCCTGGCTCTTCTCAGTTCACACTGTCCTCTTTATCATCATGCCCTCATTTCAACAGTTTGGTGCATTGAAACATCAGCGACACGTTCATACTTCTACCATCTTGAAGTAATTGCTTATATTTTACTATTATTAAATAAAACTTGGGAGTTAGATATCAGGATAAAAACCTGATTGGTCAGAGAAGCAGCAGAGAAGTGACCAGTGACCTCCTCTCTCTCTCCATCCTCGATCCAAAAGGGCCCATGAATCTCTCTAAGCTCCTCCTTATTATTTTCTGTGAATATATGTCCTGGGTCCTCCAAAATATCTATGGCTAATTCTAGTCAGCTGGTATCTATCTCCTCCCTCTCATTCAAGGTAAACTTTATTGACAATCTTGGATGTGGTGATATTTTATTTATGCTGAAATGTGGTGATATTTTATTTGTATGTTAATAAAGTTTGCCAGGAGATCAGAGGAAAGAGCAAGCCAGTAAAACACAAAAGTCAGGCAGTGGTAGCACACACCCTTAATCCGATCACTTGGCAGGCAGAGTCTCTATGTGTTCAAGGTCACACTAGGGAACAGAGCCAAGAGTGGTGACACATGCCTTTAATCCCAGTACCAACCATAGAGACCTGGAGGTCTGTACAGACAGGCAGTAAGAAGGAAGTGAGGTAGCTGGGCTAAGAGCCAATAAGAGGGCAGAACAGCAAGGCAATAAAGGTGTGGGTAGACAGGAAGTAGCTCACTTTTGGTAGCTGTAGACAGGAAGTAGCTCACTTTTGGTAGCTGTAGACAGGAAGTAGCTCACTTTTGGTAGCTGCAGAGTTGGAGAGGTAAGGTTGGTGGCTATCACTACTTCCCTGATCTCTAAGGTTTTCCCCCTATATTTGGCTCCATGTTTTTTATTTAATAAGACCATTTAGAAATTCTTCTACACTTGGGAGTGTCAGAGTGCAATCAAAATATCCCACATTTCCCCCTTTTATCTAAATAAAAAAGGAAGGTTTTAACTCTAACATAGTAAAACTATATACAATAAGAACAATTATAAGGTAGGAATTACATTCACAATGTCCAGTCCATTTGCATTTGGCAAATTAGAGAAAATACTCCAATATCTATCCTATCTTTGTGAATCCAAAGTTTTGTGCTTAACTCACTTTCTATTCTAATTTGTATTACCATCACAAAATTATCTTCTTAGACCTCAAAACATTTTCTTAGATAAACAACTTAAGCATTTGTCTTTCAATTTTATACACTTTACACCTCTTTTTTTTAATTTCTTTTCTGAACACGGTAACAAGGAAAACTGTAACTATAATTATCTATTCTTCAACCCCATCAAAGACTCAAGAAGGATATACTATTACCTGAGTAAACAGAAAGTGCAGAACAAGCAACTTCCAAAACTACAGAAATGACAGAGTCTGCTGGCTGCCTGGACAGTCACCGAACCTTCCTCTGCAATGTTGGGGCATCCATCTTCAACCTACAGGCCTAAAATACCTGACAGACTTTTCTGTGAAGCAGGAATTTTGAAGAACTCTCCTACCTTGTCTTTGCAAAGTTGGACAGTCACCTTCTTTTATGTCCTTACAGTCAAAGCAAGGGCAGTTCCTTGCTCAGTGGCTAACTTTGCCACAATGAAAGCAAATTCCAAATGGAGGTTCTTTGATGCCCATCAACCTTTTTTGAAGTAAATTGGTGCTGCCAGGATCAGAACTGTCTCACTGTTATGAAAAGCTTTATGTTATTAAAACATCTTAAATGCCATATTGCATAGGTCTCTGTAGTGTTTGAAGACCATCTGTCTATTTAAACTATATTTGTTTGACCTTGAAACATACCTAACATGACCACAAATTTAATTGTTAGGTGACTATTAACCTGTATTTCTTAATTATCCTAAATATTTTGTAATAATAATTTCAATGACTAGAAATTTATATTACATTGTTAAGGTGCAAAAGTACAATACATTAAACAAGAATAGAAACATATATACAGTATAACAAAATAAACTTAAATTTGTATCAATATGCAAAAATACATACCAATGTGAAATATCTAAGACCAGTAGTTGTTTTTTTAGTTTAAAAGCAAATTCAATAATCTACTCTTTTATCCTATCATTCATATATCATCCTTTTTCTTTTCAGAACAAGATCCCTGAATCTAATCTTCATTTAGTTTCCTCCCTGACTCTAACCAATAACAACTTCTAACCAACCTCCTAAATGATGACAAACATCCATGATCCACCAAACAATCAAAAACCAACCACCTCACCTCTTGGGAATGTGGGTGTATGTTTGGAAGTGTTACAGCTCTAGAGGGAAAGGTACCCTGACTTGTTGGAAAACCAGGCTGTACCTACAGCTCTGAAGAGAAGGTATCCTGGATACCTACAACTGTGAGGAGAAAAGTATCCTCACTTGTTGGGAAGTCAGGCTATACCTGAAGCTGTGAAAGGAAGGTATCCTGAACACCTACAGCTCTGGAGTGAAAGGTATCCTGATGTGTCAGGAAGTCAGGTTATACCTAAAGCTGGGGTCCTGTGGTGGTATTGGGTTCCCCAAAATATTGTGCACCCTAATAAACTTATCTGGGATCAGAGACAGAACAGCCACTAGATACAAAGGCTAGAAAATGGTGGCACTTACACCTTTAATCCTAGCATTCCAGAGGCAGAAATCCCTCTGGGATCTCTGTGAGTTCAAGGCCACATTGGAAACAGCCAGGCATGGTGACACACGCCTTTAATCCCAGGGAGTGAGACTTTAATCCCAGGGAGTGATGGTAGAAGGCAGAAAGATATATAAGGCATGAGGACCAGGAACTAGAAGCATTTGGCTGGTTAAGCTTTTGGTTGGTTAAGCTTCAGGCTTTTGAGCAGTAGTTCAGCTGAGAGCCATTTGGATGAGGACTCAGAGGCTTCCAGTCCGAGGAAACAAGGTCAGCTGAGAAGTAGGCCAGGTGCGGTTAGCTATGGCTTGTTCTGTCTCTCTGATCTTCCAGTGTTCACCCTAATAACTGGCCTCAGGTTTGATTTTATTGATAAGAACTTTTAAGATCCCTGCTACAGGGTCCAGTGGGGGATGGTATTCCCACAGGATGTGGCACTCCTGTTCCTCTCCAAGAGAGAGCTTTTAGAGCTGAGCTCTGCTCTGCTCCCAAGGGAGTTTCCCAGCAGAGATATCCATTTCTTCTCAGCTCTGGCCCAAGTTGTTACTTGTTCTGCTTCACTCTGCTGAGGGGAAACCGCTGCAGAAATGTAGCTCTGGCAAAAAGTTGTGACTTCTGCTCTGCTCCCCTAAGGAAGTTTTCCAACAAAGGTGTCAGCTGCTTCTTCTGCTCTGCTCCCCAAGAGAGCTTCCCAGATGAGATTCTGCTCCCCACCAGCGAAAGAAGATCTTCACCCAAAACTCTTTCAAGAGATTTATTTGGGAGAGAGGAACCCAGAAGAGTGGCTGCCTCTGCCAGGGTGGAGAAGGACAGCTGCTAAGTGAACAGGCAGAGGGGCTTATATAGGGCTTCTTAAGTGTAGCTAAAGTTTTCCTGCCTGGCCCACAGTCAGGACAAATCTCTATCACCTGCCAGTCCCACAGCCACTCAGACCCAACCAAGTAAACACAGAGACTTATATTGGTTACAAACTGCATAGCCGTGGCAGGCTTCTTGCTAACTGTTCTTACAGCTTAAATTAATCCATTTCCATTAATCTATACCTTGCCACATGGCTCGTGGCTTACCAGGATATTCACATGTGGCTTGTCATGGTGGCTGCTGGCAGTGTCTCCCTCACCCAGCTTCCTGTTCTCTCAATTCTCCTCTCTGTTAGTCCCGCCTTTACTTCCTGCCTAGCCATTGGCCAATCAGTGATTTATTTATTGATCAATCAGCAACACATTTGACATACAGACCATCCCACAGCACTTAAGGGTGGAGTTTGTCCAGAGAGAAGATTTTCAGGGAGGGAATTTGTCAGATTTCAATCCCCTTTAGCTTGGACAAGCTCAGATTGACTAGATTTCATACTCGGGGATTGGTTGGTTTTCTGCTCAGGGATTGATTGGTTTTTCCTGTTCTGAGATTGGTTGTTTTGTGTTCAGTTGGTCAATGACAGATTTGGCTCTGGTTTCAGGGTCAAAGTGTATTTCTTTTACTGGCCCTTTTTAGCCTTTTAGCTCTAGTTTCAGGGTCAAAGTGTGTTTCTTTCACTGGCTCTGATGCCAGGGCCAAAGTGTGTTTCTTTGGCTCTGGTTTAAGGGCCAGGGTGGATTTTTTGCACTGGCTCTGGTTTCAGGGTCAAGGTGGATTTCTTTGACTGCCTCTGGTTTAAGGGTCAGAATGAGTTTCCTTTGCTGGGCCTGTTACTCTACAGTGTTTTTAAAATTACTTCCTGTTGTCTGGGAGTAGTAGTATCTTAAGGGGACACTCAGAAAATTGAGATAAAATGGTCAAATCTTGGAAGAGCTAGCTGTTATCCAGTCTCAGTGAGATGGGAAAGTGCGGAGCTTGTCTGAAGTCCTGACTGGAGTAGTCTCTATGGTGAGACTATCTTATCTAACTGCTTTGAAGTTGGCCTCAGCAGTTTGTAGTCTGAAACTGATCTTTGGGTGGTGGTTGTCAGTTTAGTGGCATTACCACAATGCAGGTGGATTCCTTGTTGTGGGACCCCATCATCTTCTTAGAGTCCCCAATGGCCACTGCCAGGAATGGTCAGTGTCACTGTAGAAAACATAAACATTTTAAATGTATGCACAGCAAATGTCTGAGAGATTAAAGACCACAATTTATGCAGTATATCCAGGATATGCAAACAATTTCTAGTTACCTGCTTTAGACTGAAGCCTGAAACCACATACTGGAAGTGAGATGAAGCCTATTTCTAGAATTAGTTAATTCTGTATATGACTGTTAGTACCATGACAGAAAGTTTAAATATATGTATATTAATTTTATGAGTTTTGAGATAATACTTATACCTTAAGAAAAGTTTTAAGGAGTCAAAATAAAATCAAAGAATTATGAAATTGGTGACAATAGAATAATCCCTTAATTTTGGTTTTCTTCTGCCCCATACCAACTGGCTCTTCTGAGATGAGACAGAGATTTTGGATTTTCCTGTAACAAGTATGCTTGGATTTAGAGAAGAAGAGAGTCATGCTCCAAATCCAATGCCAGCTTTGATTTTTAGTTGAATGGAAACTGCAAAACATTTGCCGCAAATGTCTGTAAAGAACAGCAGGAAAAAAAACATTTGGGAATTTTATGAAATTTTATTCTGTTAGAAATGTGCTATGCCATTAGACCAATTTATTCTTTTCCTTGGGACGTTTTTCTCTGGACGATTTGTCCTTTTTCTTCAGATGACTCATTTGTCCAATGATCTTTAAATTCTCTAATTGAATGCTTTTATATTCCTGGAAAGAAAAAACAAACAAACAAACAAACACTGCCCCAACTCTAACTTTGAGGAGTTTCCCTTTTTGGCAGCTTATATTGTTTTCAAATGAGAGGCACTTGTTAGTCTTATAATGTAGTTTAGATTAAATAGCCATACTGTTTGATAAACTATCTCCTCTCCTAATCAAGAGGTCTCTCCCTTGTTTGAACCTAATCTTTATCGAACTTGATGGTATCCATAGCTTTTCTTCTCCTGTGGAAACAAAAGCAAGATCTCTTTCCCAATGTAACACATATCCTGGTTTCCATTCTGAGGTCAATAAATCCTTAAAGTACAAAGGATGATTTAATTCAGTCATTGTTTTTCGTTTGCTTGTTTTTTGTTTTGTTTTTAAAATATCCAATGTCTCTTCACAACTGTCACTCTTTCTCATTACCATTTTAAAAATTTAAGGTTCATAAAACATTGTATAATTTATCTTTGGGGGTCTTTATTAGCCTTTCTGTTTATTAAGCATCTTTTAAAGTGCAATTAGATCTTCCTATAACTGCTTGTCTTGTAGAATTGTGTGGTATACCTGTAATATGCTTTATGTTGTAATATGCAAAAAAATGTTTCATTTTACTAGAGACATATGCTGGACCATTGTCAGTCTTAATTTGTGCAGATATACCCATAATGGCAATAATTTCTAATAAATATGTCATTACATCAGCTTTTTCAGAACTTAAAGCAGTTGCCCATTGAAATCCTGAATACATATTTATGGTATGGTGCACCTAATTTAATTTTCTAAATTCTCCAAAAATGAAACACATTCATTTTCCAAATTTTATTTCTTTGAGTACCTTTGGGGTTAATTTCTGTAAATGATGGAGTTTGGTTATACAAAGAACAAATAGGACATATCCTTATAATTTCCTTGACTTGTTGCCAAGTGATAGAAAAATCTTTTTTGAAACCTTTGCTATTAACATGGTGGTTTTTTAAAAAGAATTTCTGGGTCTTTTAGCATATTTCCTATCAATAGCTGATTAGTTTCATCATTAGCTTGTGCTAGAAGGCCTGGTAGACCTGTATGGGATCTGATATGTGTAATATACAAGGGATTATTTCTATTTTTGATTATTTCTTATAACTGAATAAATAACAAGGTTAATTCTGAATCATCTGGAATAAGTTCAACAGTTTCAATATATAAAACATTATTTTCTCCTTATTGAAATTCAGTAACTGTGTTAAGTGTTTTTGGAAAATCTAATAATACCATGAGAATGGCATATAATTCTGACTTTGAATAGAATACTAAAGTCTTTGAGCCACTTTACATAAATTTCCTGACTTACAACCTGACTGTTCTGATTTATTTGCATCAGTATAGTATGTAGGGGCTTCAGAAATTGGTGCTTCTCTTATAATATGAAGGAGATTCCAATTAGTACTTTTTATAGATTGAAGCCTCTTGTTTTGGGGATATTTGTTGCTGATCTCTTCCAGGAAATTAGTGCAAGCTCTTAGCCAATGTCCATTTTTTTCCCATAATACATATAAGGCAATTTCAGCACTACTAAAAGGTACCACAATTTTTACTGGTACCAGGAATTTTACTATTCCTGTTGATTGGCAAATTCATAATTTTCATTTTATAATCAATTCAAAAACCTTTTTTATATAGGTCTTTAATTTTTTACTCTGTGTGATAAAAATATCTATTCTAAAATATTATCTTCTCTCTATATAAGAATTTCTGTAGGAGAATGTGGAGAAAGTAGTATGACCAGGATACAACCAAGCTCTAGATCCAAGAGATCCACATGTTCGTCTTGTAATTTCTCTTCTACTAAAGCCAATTCTCTCCCAGCCTCAGCTGAAAATTTTCTTGGACTAATTAAGTCCTTACCACCTTATAAGATTTGAAATAATTTACTTAGTTCTTGAGTAGTTAATCCAACTGTGAATCATAGCCAGATAATATTTACCAGCAATTTTTGAGAATGATTAAGAATTCATAATTGATCTCTCCTGATGTGTACTTTATGTGGTTGAATTTTTTGTAAACCTATTTTATATGCTAGATAATTGGTAGAATCTCTTCTTTGTATTTTTTTCAGGAGCAATTTGTAATCCCTAACAAGACAAAATTTTCTTTTCTTCTTCAAACATTTTTTAGACGGTATATGCATCTGAATCAGCTAGTAAGATATCATCCATGTAATGGTAAATTATAAAGTAAGGAAACTGTTTACTAATTATTTCCAATGGCTATTGTACAAAGCATTGGGACTAGGTGAGGCTGTTGAACATCCATTTTGAAAGAACTTTCCACTGATGCCTTTTAACAGGCTAAGAATTATTAGATGTAGGCACTGTGAACACAAATTTTCTCTGTCTTGTTCTTGTAAAGGTATAGTTTTTTTAAAAAACAGTCTTTTAAATCAATCACTATAGTAGACCATCCCTTAAGTATTAAGGAAGGCAGGGGATCCATTGGCTGAATCACCTTATTACTAGCTCTTAGATCTGTTACCATTCTTTATTTTCCAGATTTCTTTTTAATGACAAATATAGGAGAATTACAAGAACTGGTCAATTCTTCAATACGTTGAACATGTAGCCGCTCCTATACCAGCTGTTCTAATGCCTATAATTTTTCTGGTGTCAATGGCCATTGTTCTACCCAAACAGATTTATCAGTTAAACATCTTAAAGGTAGGGCTCTTAGGTACCTTTGAAAGATTAACAGTCATTGTGTCATGTTTATGTACAACCTGAATAGTTGGTGACTTTTCTTGATAATACCTTTTTATATTTCTCCCAGAAGCATTCTGGATTTTATGTTTTGTTTCTCAGATTGCAGAAATGCTAATATGGTTTTTTCCATTGTTGTAACAAATCACATCCCCATAAATTGATTGCCTTGTTAGTCATATATTGCTTTAATTTCCCTACCTGTTGTTCTATACATTTGACCCACCTGTACTTTGTTTTGCCTGAGATAAAGTTCCAATGCCTAGAAGCTGAATATTTACATCCTGAAGAGGCCAATCTGGATGCCAAGATGTTTGTGAAATTATTTTTACATCTGCACCTGTGTCTAGTAAACCTTCAATTACAATGCCATTTATTGTATTTTTAGCTTTGGCCTTTGATCATTTATATATGTTTGCCAAAATACTTGCTTTATGGTCTCTCCTGAAAATTTTGTTTTATGTACTGAAGCTGTTCTGTCATCCAGAGCACTATGGTTCTTAACAATAGGAGTTAAGTATTTTAATTTCTCTGTGGATGAGTTTCCTCAATGCTGATAGGGAGTGATTGAACCAAATTTGTTATTGAGACCTGTGAGAGGCTCCCTAAGGCACTTCCTGAGGTCAGAGAGTTACGTTGCCTGTTCCTTGTTGTTCTGCATTCAGTAATCCAAGGCTAGCCTTTGCCATACCTTCTATATATTCCTGAAGTCTGGGACCTTCTGTTTGGATTGTCTCTAGGGAAAAACACAGTTTATAGGAATTCCTTGTCTTATAGTTTATAGTCCCTTTTCAGATGACCTTGATTACCATAATTAAAGAATCTGACATTTTGATTTTTTTTAATTTTTAGAAATCATTTCTCCTATTCAAGTTTCATTATAAGTGTAAGAATTAATACCAGCTGTATTTCTATCCACCCATCCATGGGTACTGATCTTGCCTTTAAAGACCTAATCACCATTTTGCATTCTGAATTAGCATTTCAAAAGCCAAAGATTCAATTAATATTTGTCTAGCTTCTGGGTCTGATACCATTCTATTTATAGCAGAAGTCAATCTTTGTAAAAAAATTTAGTGATGGCTTTTTGGGGGCCTTGTATAATTTTAGTAAATGACTCAGTCCTCTTTCCTGATTCTTCAGCCCTGTTTCAAGCATTCAAAGATGCTGTACTGCATAAGGCCAAGGTGTGGTAATCAAATATAAACTTTCTTTACAAATCAGCATTCTGGCTCTCAAGAAGAAGCTGGTCTTGGGAAATTTCAATACCTCTAGCTCTACTTCATTTTTCTATCTATACCATGTTTTGCATTGTAACTGAGAATCAGTTTCCAATATTGCTGTTGCTAAATCTTTCCAGTCTTGTGGGTTGAAATTCTGTTCAGAGTTGCCCATTAATTTAACATCTGCTTCACAAAAGGAGAATGCATCCCTTATGAAATGACTGCTTCCTCAAATCTCTTCAAATTCAATTTCTACAGGATCCCAGTCAACTTCTACATAGCCTTGGGGGTGCCTATCAACTAGTTGTTCTTGTATGGTAAGTGGATAAACTAAGATTTGTTTTCTAATAACCTGGGGCCACTCCTCTTCAGTTACATAATGCAATGATGCAGTAGGTTCTGCTCTAAATTCCTCTGTCTGTGTGTGAATACATTTTTTTTTCATTTCATTAGTAGGATTGTTTCCTATCCATCAATTTTTCATATTTGGCACTGATATCAAAGCATTTTTAAGGAATAAATGAATTACCAAACTGATAATAATTATAATTAGCATTATGTCAATCCCAGCTAGGTTGATTATCCCTTCATTTAATTTTTTCATTTTTGAACCATCCATAGTGGAACCATAGAGAGACCTAACTCCCTGCATCATAATACTGTCCCCCCATTCTTAACATGAGGAAAAACTTTTAAAAAAATAATAATTACCCCCTTAGGAATTCCCAGATATCTCATGAGATCTGTTGACAACAACATCAAAGGTGAAGCTGTGAGAAAGTAGCCAGCTGTGATGGTGGTGCTTGGCTGTGGGGGGAAGAGCAACAGGGTGCCTAGGCAGTCAGACTACCATGGCAGGCACTGAAGTTGCAGTGGGCTGCCACTGTGATGCACCCAAGTTAAGAGCATCTGCAGCTGCTCAGTGTAACTTGGGCCTGAGGATGAATGGCAATAGCAGCAGCAACAGAAAACAGCGAATGAAGACAGGTGTTGAGTCAGCCTGGCTGATGTTGTGGCAGCCTGGGTAGGGGGTCTAGGGAATGCCCACAACCATCAGGAAAAGGGAGCAAGCAGTCTGTAAAGCAGACACAGGGGGACATGCAGGAGAAACTCAGGTGGTGGGGAACAAAGGTATAGGACTGCCTGAATGACAGAGCAGACTGCAGGTAGTGATTTCAGCAGCTGGAAAGCCAGAGCTAAGCAGCTGCCTCATGATCTTGTACCACATTGGATGCCAGATAAAATGATTATTTTTATTGTTCTATTATTAAATAAAACTCGGGAGTCAGATATCAGCGTAAAAACCTGATTCATCAGAGAAGCAACCAGGGACCTCCTCTCTACTTTCTCAATCCAAAAGGGCCCACAAATCTTTCTAAGCCCCTCCCCACTACTTCCTGTGTCACTCTATATATCCTAGGTCCTCCAAAATCTCTATGGCTAATCTTGGTCCCCTAGTAGCTATCTCTGTAGTCTGATTCAAGGTAAATTTTATTGGCAATCTCAGGAGTATCAGAGTGTAATCAAAATATCCCACAACACCATCTAGTTACCTCTCTGCTCAGATCCTTTAGAGGCAGTTCAAAGGAACTCATCCTCAATCTCCACTATCCCTTTGTACTTTTTGTTATTACATTTTGTTTTTAAGAATTTTTTGAATAAAATTTTTAAGTTAAAATATAATTACATCATTTCTAACTTTCCCTTTCTTACTACAATCTTTCCTATGTAACCCCCTTCCATCCTCCTTCTCAAAATCATGACCCCATTTTTCTTTGTATTTGTTATACATACATATATACATACATACATACATACACACACACACACACACACACACACACACACACACACACTACTAAGTGTGTATATAAACACAACCTGACTAGTCCATCTAGTGTTACTTATATGTATATGATTTCAGGATGTACCACTTAGAATTAGAAAGTCAAATAGGTGTCTCATCCCTAGGGAAGACTATATCTCCTGCTCTCAGCATTTCCTAGTTACCTGTAGTTCTTTGTCTATGGATGGGTGTCTTGAGATTTCCCCTCCATATTAAGATGATTCCTAGTGCTGTATTTCTTCAGCTCTAATGTTTGATACCATGTTGTTGTAGTATGCTCAGTGACGCTTCTCTGTCATTATAGGAGGTACAATCTCACAGCAACATAATATCACAGCAGCATAAATCCTAATGGCATTTTAAATATTTATCCTTATACCCATAGATAAGTGTAGATCTTACCCTTCACGAAAGAAAATTTTTCTTTGATACATATAGAAACAATGAAAGAATACCACAGCTTGCCAAAATGCAGATAACAAGTGATCATGGGGTGCCTAGCCCCAATTGATTCATCTACAACATGACTCATGTACCTTAGGCTCAGAGAGCATTTTGGAAGAATAGTGAAAAGATGGTAAGAGGCAGAAAATGAGGACATTTTAATTCCTCCCCCTAAAGCTACACTGATACCAGTATCCTTAACCCACAATCTAAGTATTAATCCTACATGTCTCCCCTCTTACATATTAGATTCCCCAAAGTATTTATATCCCATTAATCCATTCACTTCTATCCACTGTTCCTTCCTCACCCTGACCTAAGCTAATTCTCTGTTTCTCTGTGTCTCTCTGCCTCTGTTTCTCTGTGTGTCTACCTGTCCCTAACTCTGTCTCTCTGTCTGTCTCTGTCTCTATGTCTTCTGTCTCTTTATCTGTCTCTCTCTCTGTCTCTTTGTCTTCTGAATCTTTGTCTCTGCTCTCTCTCTCTCTCTCTCTCTCTCTCTCTCTCTCTCTCTCTGAAAATTTTTCAAGTAGTCCTCCACATTACTCTTTGCCACCTATTCTTTTCAGCCCAGGAGATGCAAAGCTGATGGTATCATCCCCCAACTTCAAATCGATTCTAGGATTTCAGACAATCAGCCTCCAGCCACCACCCTAGCAGCACTTCTGGACACTCCTACTTGGCATTTAATCTGGGCTTCTTTAACTTTCTGCACCATTCCTTATGTTTTTTTGTTTATTTGTTTGTTTGTTTCTACTCACCATTACTGTGGGATGATCTGTATGTCAAATGTGTTGCTGATTGGTCAATAAATAAATCACTGATTGGCCCGTGGCCAGGCAGGAAGTATAGGCGGGACAAGGAGGAGAATAGAGCTGGGTAGTGGAAGGCTGAGTGAGAGACACTGCCAGCTGCCATCAGGACAAGGAAGATGTAAAGTATCGGTAAGCCACAAGCCACGTGGCAAGGTATAGATTAATAGAAATGGATTAATTTAAGCTGTAAGAACAGTTAGCAAGAAGCCTGTCATGGCCATAGAGTTTGTAACCAATATAAGTCTCTGTGTTTACTTGATCGGGTTTGAGCGGCTTGGGACTGACGGGTGAGAGAGATTTGTCCTGACTGTGGGCCAGGCAGGAAAACTCTAGCTACAAATGGCGCCCAACGTGGGGCAAGAATTTCCACCTAAAACCTGAGAAAAAAGATTCTAAAACGGAGCTAAAAAACAGTTCCTAGTTGTCTCTTTCAAGTTAGCGGCAGCTGCTGGTTTGAGCTACTGGCGGGTTCCTAGCGTGCGCGCTCGACCTGCGGTATGGCGAGAATGAGGCCTCTGCAAGTGACACATTAAGCTGCTTGATGGATTTAGCCTTTACTAGTACAAAAAAAAAAGAGGTTTCTGGGCTACATGCTGCTTGGATAATAATAATAATGATAGCAAATACATAAAATGAAGTTGATTGTGTTGGGAAACATGTACAATCTTGGCAAGTAGAAAGGGATGCTGTAATATTCTGTGTACTTTTAACATAAATGCCTTTAAAAAAATTGGGGAAGAACAAATGAGAATTGAAATGATCATAAATGAAAAAAAATGGCAAGAAGTCTTTTAAGAGACATAGTAATCTTAGATTGCCTGAGGCCAATTGCTATCAATTCTGTTATCATCTAAGTACTTAAGCCACAAATTTTACTCCCTTCCAAGATCCCTGGTAAATGCCTCCTTATGAAACCTAGTACCTTTAGTGGTTTTTCCACACAAGAACAAGTCAGTGTTTGAACCCCTTTCTTTTTCTTTTTTTAACATCTGTTTATACTTTACAAATATTTTCCAGGGGAGAATCCTGGTACCAAGCAGTAGAGCATAAATGTAGCCATCACATCATTCCACTAACCATTTTCCCTTGCTCTTGAAACCTCATAAATAAACCCATAAAATGTAGTGTTTTTGAAGTAAAGCTCTGTGGCTCTGCAGTTGTGGTCTGAATCTTACTACCTCAGTTTTCTAGATATATGGGTCTCAGCACATTGCCTACATCTGTGCACTTCATGTCCTTATTTTTGTTTTAGTTTTTGATTATTTCATCTATATAGTTAGATCATTTCTTCCTTCCCTCCACATGCTCCCATATACCTCGCCTTGCTTTCTTTAAAATTTCTGGCCTCTTTAAAATGAATTGTTGCTACATGCATTGTGTATGTATATGTATGTGTATATGTGTGTGCATGTACATGCATATTCCTCAATATAACCTTCTCAGTAAAAAGCAACTATGTGGGCCAGTTCCAATCTTGGATCCACTCAATTCTATGGATTTTTCCTGTATATATCCCATGAAATAACTAGGATGTGCTAGAACACAACATCCTCAGACAAGGAGGAACTGTCCAGAACTAGCAAAGCTCCTTATTCCAGTTCCCTCCCAGTTAGAGAGTGCCTTGTGGTATCAAGCATGACTTGATACTCTGAGAGTGTAACACCCAGGGAAGGTTGCTTTCTAGAGTCTCTCAGCTGTGATACAAGTAGAGTTGCATGAAGATTGGAGTCTGTTTGCTCTGGGTATTTTCCTGAGCCTTGAAGGAACAGCTTGTTCTAAATCCTAGGCCTTTGCTAACTTTCATAGGTAAGTGTTCTGCCTCACCAAACCCACACAAGTAGAAATTGTAAAGTCAAAGTTAACTGCAGTAGTTAATTTCAAATGTTAATACTTCAGCACTTTCAATGAACAGCACACACCAAAGACTGAGCTAAGTCATAAGGACATAGAAATAGAGAAGGAAAAGAAACCAAGAATTTTATGGCTAAAAGGCAAAATGACAAATTTCTCACATGTGTGCATGACATATATGAACATGAAAGAGTACTAATGAGAATGTCAATCTCAATATAAATCAAAGTTTGTCTATTAACACTAGAACCAGGCCTTATTTTACCCTCCAAATTAGTAGAACACAAAACAGTGTTGCTATTGTATTTGGTACAGGAAAAGATACACTGTGGTAGGCACACAACTTGGTGAGACTATTGAAGTAGTTCTTAAAATGATTGTGTCAATTCTCTCTAGAAATTTAAAACATGCTAATACATTGAAACATATAGTTATTTTTTTCAGAATTCTTTTCTAGTTAAAATATCTTTACCATAGCTTTATAGCAGAAAAAGTATATAGAATATAAATGGTCAGTGAGAAATGATTAATTGACTACCTTTCTGGCTCTTCCAGAATATTAAACAACAACAATTAAAATATAATTTGTGAAAAAAGTATAATCACATAGGAAGGTGCTGTTGTATAATATTAATGAGACAAGCAGTTTTAAAGCACATATACACTATTAAATATCAATTTAGTAATATGTAATCCTTAAAGTATAAAAACATTAATAATAATATCAGAGAAAATGTATTTTAAATAATGTAGTTTTGTGGGAATAATATTTGCAAGATTTGTTAAATTACCTGATTTCAATTTATGGCTCAGAACCATTCCAGTTTTGTTCTTCACAGTGGTAGGCATCTAACCATATTCCATAAAATTGTGCCCTCTGTTTTGATTAGACTTAGGTTATTTAATCAAATTACTCCCTTCTGATGCCATGTTATATTATTTGAACCTCAGCTGAGGGCTTAGCTATAATATTTCACATTCATGGATAAAATATTTTAAGTTTATTTTGGTAATCTGTTAAACTGTGTGTTTTTATTACACAAATACTCCAAAACAGAAACATTACTCACTATTATGCATTCATCTAAAATTACAGACTTTTTTTCTCTTGTGTCCTTTTTTATTGGTCCCTATTTTTGGTTCTCTCTATGCAACATTTTTATTAGTTTTTCTTTCCACCCATCAATTTCAGAAAAAAAGCAAGAGATGAAGTCTTGTAACTCTCCTTCCAATTATACCTTTTGTGCTTTTCACCAAGTATGTGCTAAGCACTTGCCAGGAAGTCATTTTATTTTACTCAACAGCATCTCTATGCCCTGTTGCTTACTTTTGGTTTTATCATTTTCAGTTGTCATAGTCATCAATAAGAAGAGCTGTCCCTGTCTCCCACCCCTAGCCAACCCTTGGATTTTTCTTCAGATAACATCTTCTGTTGGATGCACCACATGTTCCCACCTGCTTAGCAGAAATGAAGTCTCCAGAAATGTAAGGAAGTTACCAGTCTCCACTTAAATTTTTAAAAATAAAAGGAGTGAAGGTGATGTATTGGGACTAGGTAGAGCTGCCAGCAAATAGCCCTGAGACCATTTGGTATGGAGTCATCAACAAACTGTATGACCTCAATGCTGACAGTAAGGTCACCTGAACTTCCTGGATCTTCTTGCCTGAGTCCTTCCATGATTAAGAAATAGTACATCCATTTAAAGATGGGCTTAAGGAGAAGCTTCTCTATTTAAGAAGTCCAAAGATAAGGAGGTTCTTTTCTTAATATTTCTTTATTATCTGAATCTTTTATTTATCTCTGGCAATATATTTATGACTATACTTAGAATTTGATTTTTCTAAGGATTCCATCCATTCAAAAATTCTCTAAAGAGGTGAAAGACAGTGTGCATAAAAATCCCTTGAAGTTCTATTAATGAATTCAGGTTCTTGTTTATATCTTTTGCAAATTGTTTCTGCAAGTCTAGTTGGGAATAAGGACTAAGCACTATGTACAAACTTACACTTTCTTCTAAGACAGAGAGCTTCTCTCAATGCACATTAGGAAAGGCTTCAGCAATAAGACGGTGGACAACAGAGAGCAATGGCAGTAGCCTGTGTTGTTTAGGATGAACTGGGACCTCTCTAAGAGGTAATGCATAGGAATTAAAATAAAACTCTCTCTGCTGGCTAGGTTTCATTGTGCTGGAAGGTGAGATAAAGGTAACTGGGGGAGAAAAGACACCAGTACCCTTATTCAGGGCTGGACTCTGCACTACCATACCAACCTGCAGGTCAACAGTTACCCATTGATGCAATAGTAGCAAAACTTTTGGTGGGTTAATGTAGTGAATCCGTCTCTGTCCTCACAGCCAGCTCCCAAATAATGACATGGAGACTTTTATTAATTATGATAGGTTGAACCATAGCTTAGACTTGTTCCTAATTAGCTCTTATAACTTAAATTAATCCATTCATATTAATCTTCATCTTATCATGTGATGTTAACTCTTTCATCTTGCACCTCCTGTTTCCTTTTTGTGTCTCTCTTGCATGTCCAGATTTTTTCTCTTACTTCCTCTCTCTGTCCTTAAATTCCACCTATTCCTACTGCCAAGCTATTGGCCATTCAGCTCTTTATTAAACCAACCACAGAAATATATTTTCAAATAATATACAAATATCTCATAACACTTCCCCATTTTGTCTAAATAAAAAGGATAGATTTTAACTTTGACATAGTAAAACTACATATAATAACAATTATCAGGTAAGAGTTACATTTACAATGATCAGTCTATCCATATTTGGCAAATTTAGAAAAATATCTCATTATCTATCCTATTTTGGTGAGTCAAAAGTTTTATACTTAATTTATTTTCTATCCAAACTTGCATTTTACCAACCCCAAACTATCTTTTAGACCTCGAAACATTTTCTTAGGTAAAAAAGTTAAGCTTTTATGTCTCTCAATCTTATATATTTTATACATCTTTTTCTGAATTTGGTAACAAGGAAAACTGTAACTATAACTATCTAACCTTTAATCCATCAAAGACCTGAGAAGGATAAAATATTATCTGATTAAGCAGAAAGTATAGAGCAAGCAACTTTCAAAACTAAGAAACAACAGAGACATCTGGCTGCCTGAACAGCCTGCAACATTGGAGCATCCTTGTCCTAGAGACCTAGAAAATCTGATAAACTTTTCTGTGAAGCAAAAAATTTAAAGGACTGTCCTACCTTGTCTTGGTAAAATTTGGCAGTCACTTCCTTTTGTGTCCTGCTTGTCCAATTCAGACAGCATACTATCAGCAGTTGAGGCAAGAGCAGTTTCTTGCTCAGTGGCTAAATTTTCCACAATAAAACCAAATGTCATATGGAGGTTCATTAATTCCCATCATCCTTTCTGAAGTAGATTGGTTCTGTCAGGAACAGACATTCCTCATTGTCCTGAAAAGCCTTGTTATTAAAACATCTTAAATGTCATATTCTGTAGGTCTCTGAAGTGTTTGAAAACCATCTACCCATCTCAAATATATCTCTGATTGACCTTGAAAACATGCCTAACATGACTACAAGTTTGATTATTATAGATGACTAACTACTAACCTGTATTTCTTAATTTTACATTTTTTTTTGGTTTTTTTCAAGACAGGGTTTCTCTGTGTAGCTTTGTGCCTTTCCTGTAACTGACTCTGTAGCCTATGCTGGCCTCGAACTCACAAAAATCCACCTGCCTCTGCCTCTTGAGTGCTGGGATTAAAGGCATGTGCCACCACTGCCCTATACATTATATTTTTAATGAGCTGCATAGGTACAATACCTTAAATAAGAGTAAATATATATATTGTAACAAAAATAATCAAATTTGTATCAATATACAAAAATGCATACCAATGTGAAATATTTAAGACTGGTAATTGTTTTCTAGTTTAGAAGTAGATTGAATAATCTACCTTTTTATTCTATTGATATTTAACCAAACAATCATTCTTTTTACTGGATTTGAGCCCTGCTCTGCAGGAAGAAATTCATGCCTCATATCATAAATATGATCAAAATCCATGAATATTGAAGTCATAGGCCTAGGGGAGAACATATTAATGTTGTTTTTCCTAAATAATTCTAAATAGATTTGTGCTGCTTTCAACCTTGGTCGGAGACCTTTCTTATTGCAGTGAGTAGATGTTTGTGCAGAGAGGCTTGACTGTTCAGTGTTAATAGTAAGTGACAAGAAATGTTCAGCCACAGGTGGATGTCTTTATCAATCCCCACCTCCAAGCTCAAGGAACATTGTGGAAGAGTAGAGAAAGAATATAATAACTGGAGGATGAGAAGGAGTGTTTAGAAATTCTGTCCTCTGGACAAGGAATGGCTGTTATACACATTAACTCACAACAGCTATGGCTAACTACTCAAGATCTATGCAAAAGCAAGCCAATTAAAAACTTCCTGCATGAGGGTGGGGAGTCCACAATCCTAGCTGAGGAGCTATTGGCAGCTGATGACTGCTGAGGCATAGGAACCTATTTTTCAGGAGTGTGGCCATGCTCTAGTGGATAACCCCACACATAGTCATATATTGGCAGTAGTAACTGGACACAGTGGGTTAAATAAATAAATGATAAGTAAAAACTATAAAAGGAAGACATGAAGTTGGGGAGGAGATGTGATGAGGGAAAATTTGGGGGAACTGGCAGGGAAGAGTGAGGGCTGGATGTAATCAAGATGCATTGTTTATATGTGTAATTGGAAGTTTACCTCTGTCCTGCCAGAGGTTGGGACAAATCTCTCCTACTCACGTCCCCCAAGTAAACACACAGAGACTTGTATTAATTAAAACTGGCCATTAGCTCAGGATTACCATTGACTAGCTCTTACATTTAAACTAAGCCCATTTCTGTTAATCTATATGTTGTCATGTGTACCATGGCTTTACCTGTGTGCCATTACATGCTGCTCCCTGGAAGGCAGGCTGATGTCTCCTCACTCAGCCTTCCTCCTCCCAGCATTCTCCTTGTCTGTTTATCCTGCCTATACTTCCTGCCGGGCTACTGGCCAATCAGCATTTTATTAAACCAGTGTACAAAAGCATTATCCTATAGCATATATGTATGAAATTTTTGATATATACATGCAAGTATATATACAAACTGAAAAAAAGACATGCTGGTTTTCACTGTACCTTAAATGTTCCTTAAGCTCCTCCACCTTCTGCTGTAACAGGTTCCACATTTGTCAAGAGTCTGAATAGCAGCCTGCTTCCCAGAGTTCTGGTGATTGCCTTGTCAAACCAATTCAGTGCAAGTTCTGTCTTTCCGTTTTAGAGAGATGCTGTGTGTTAACAGAGGAGGACTCCAGTGGTCCTTCCTGGACAACTTACACATACTACTTATCAAAGCACTTCCTACAGACTATGGGTGCCCTGCTTAGCAGGGTCCTCTTTGATACTGATCTGCCTCTTCCCATTTGCTCCTGGGCTTCTCTTGTGCTCTGATCATAGGTCCCAGACACTATCTGCTACATTCTTAACTCATCAGCAGCTTTTTTGAATTTGAACATTTTCATGGCACATTATGACATATAATGAGTAGTTATTTCTAATTTCTTGAATAAATTTAAATTGAGGCTCTTCCGCTCCATTTAACTTTAACATCTGCTCATGTGCTACATTTGATTCAGACTCTTTCCCCTTTGTGTCTTTTCTATAATTTTTTTCTGCTTTTCCCCTTAATCATCAAACCTACATGAACTCTTGGTGTGTTTGCAGCTCTTTTTCAAATTAGTTTGACAGCTACACAAAGCCCATAATGGTGTTTAATATTAATATTTGAAGGACAAGATGCTGTCCTTTAACATTTAGAGCCTTTCCAATCATGGCTTTGACTTCTATTATGTAATCAAAGCAGAACACAACAACAAACTGTAAGCTTCCTTTCTTATCAGTCATATGAGAGCATTCATCTCTCTTGCAAAAAAAAGATCTGAACCAAATAATGGTAAATTCTGTTTTCAGTATTCAGATATTGAAATTTTCTCTCATATAAGAGTCTGTTTTCCATTTTCTATATCAAGTGACTGATAGCTTGTAGAGAAGGGAAAGTCCACTGGTTAGGAAAAGAATGAAAAGCATACTTGGCTCTCCATATATTCATAAACACCATGAAATGCAATTATTTCTCACAAATACATATTTAGTACAGTTAAACATTATGCATAAAAATATTCAGAGAATCAGCTCACCAATATCATCTTCTGAGCTAATGTACGCAGACATCCTTGGAAGAAAAATGACTTCTGTGATGAATTTGAAATAAAGTAACAAAAATACATTGCACTTTCAGAGAATATGACATTTCACTTAAATGTATCCCCACTTACAAATATTATGAACACTTAGTGACTGTAAATATGATGAATATAAAGTAAACAAGAAGTGCTTCCCCTTGCATACAACTGAAAGCAGAGATTACCTCAATATTCTAATTCATGAGAGGCAGCTCTGAACTGCCTAGAGAACATGAGTGAGCTATGGTCCTATGGGGAGGAAACTCAGCATCATTTCCCTGCTGAAATTCAAAAGTCTGAATTCACTCTGCATTCACATCCCTCACCATATTCTGGAAGAAATGATTTAATCTTCTGATACATGTGATATTGTGTTCCCCAAAATATTGTGGGCCTTAATAAGCTTATCTGGGGTCAGAGAACAGAACAGCCACTAGATACAGAGGTCAGAAAATGGTAGCACACATGCCTTTAATCCTAGCATCCAGGTGGATCTCTGCCAGTTCAAGGCCACACTGGAAACAGCCAGGTGTGGTAACAAGAGCCTTTAATCCCAGGAAGTGATGGCAGGAACAGAAAGGTATATAAGGCGTGAGGACCAGGAACTAAAGCTAGTTAAGCTTTTAGGCTTTTGAGCAGCAATTCAGCTGAGATCCATTCTGAATGAGAACTCAGAGGCTTCCAGTCTGAGGAAACAGGATCAGCTGAGGAACTGTTGAGGTGAGGAAGCTGTGGCTTGTTCTGCTTTTCTGATCTTCTGGCATTCACCCCAATACCTGGCTTCAGGTTTGATTTTATTAATAAGACCTGTTAAGATTCATGCTACAGAGACATTTATCCCCATATATGTACAATGTATACCAATAGAATTTCCAACCCATAGGCTTGTTCAGAGGAATAGATTAAAATTGTAAGTCAACATATTTTTACATGCATATTTTTGTAAATGAGAATGTATGAGAAATAAATACGAAGAAAACTAAGCAAGGTATGATGGTACATACCTATAGTTCCAGCTAGTCCCAGATACTGAAGAGGTTGAGGCAGGAGGATTTTGTAAAATCAGTAATTTGAAGCCAACCTGAAAAACATAGTAAGATTCTATGAAGGGGAGAGAAAGGGAGAAAGAGAAGAAAGAGAGAGAAATAGAAAGAGAGAAGAGAGGAGATAGAAAACTTCTCAGTAATTTATACTAACTATACATTATTTAAAATACTTATCATCATCATTATATAGTCTTTTGTCACTCAAATTTTCCCAAGTGATTGAGTTGAGGTGTTCTATTTTATTATTAGACTTGTTCCTTATGAAACAAGAAATTTTCAACTATAGTCTATAGTTGAATTTTCAATAAGTAAATAAGAAGATACTATGGCAAAATGATTTTAGAACTAGACTATACCCTATGCATTTACAGCATTATCATTAGTGATGATGGTGGTGACAAAGAAGTTTGACACATATTTTTACAATTTAAATTATCAGCCAGTTGCTTCCTTCTCCTCAAGGTAACTGTAGTTTAAATTCCCCATCCTGTATTCTATCATTCCTCTGTCACTGAAGACTTGTTGAGGAATGCCTACACATGACACCATTGTCCTTTCTGGTTTGTTTTGTTTCAATTCTGTAGATAGCCTGCCTTTAGATATCCCAAATGTGACAATGACCAAGAAAAGCTGTAAGCCAGTTAAAGAGAGTTGTAATAAAAGGAAAACAAACCTAACTTTCCCTGTGTTCATTGGGATAATTATTAGTGTAGCCTTTCAACTACTCATTGCTTACCTTAGCTTACATACTACAGATTTTGGCTTTCATCTCTTAAAATGAAGTCTTACAATGCTATTATGGCTCTCCTGTCTTCCTCAGTCTAGGTCAATTTCAGTGTAAAACAGTTGTATCCCTTTGCTTACTCAAATGACAGTCAAGAGTTGGGGTACTCAGGAAAGGAACCATCATAATGGTCAACAGTAAATTTCCAAGATATAGAAATCACCATTAAGATAGTCATAATCATTTCCTCTGGTCCTCTTTGCTTTTCTATTGCTGTGGTAAACACCATGACCAAAAGCAAGATGGAGAGGAAAGGATTTATATTGGCTTACAGTTCCAGGGGAATAGTCCACGATGCCAGGGGAAGTATGGATGCAAGCAACAAGAGTAGGAAGCTGCTAGCTGATCATATTTCTATTCACACACAGGAAGAAGAGAAAGATAACACCAGAAGTAGAGGAAATCAGTCCCTTGAAGCCCACCCCCAGTGCCCTACTTCCTCCAGCAAGGCTCTACCCCCAAATGTTCCAGAGCCTTCCTAAAGAATGCCAACAACTAGGGACCATATATTCAAATACAAAAGCCCATGGTATGATATTTCTTATTGAAACCCTAACACCTCTATATACCTATTTCTTTATGTTAAAGGAATGTTTGCTCATCCTACCAATATCCTCATCATCAGGGAATAAATATGGAGGAGAAAAGGCAGGGAACTAGCCATATCTGTCAATGGTACTGGAGACATTCATTTTCTACAGGAGTCTGACTAAAAGCCATATTGACGTAAAGTATATGGGGCAAAATTCTAATAAATATTAGTCTGTTTAATGCTGCAGTCTGATATATCTCTATATTTGAATTATTTCTGTGACCTGTTTTCCCAGGTATCATAAATTAACAAATTAATACTTGCTTTATATTTGCTTGATTTTAAAACCAAGAGAGCTTTATAAACCATTTACTCCCTACCAAATGGCATTTTCTACCATTAATTATTTCAAGATCTGAGCATTCAACTTTGTAAATATGATTATAGTTTCACATCTAAGTAAATATATTCACAAAAGGCAACTCTAGAAAATATTGTTTGGAAACGGATACAACAGACCTACACATGCAACCCATGAGAGGCTTTTCTAGTAGAATTTTAATAACATATCAGATTATTGATCTGGGAGTTTTAACTCAAGAGGGGGAATTACAAATAGCACACTCACTCTCCTCTCAAACCCCACCATGTAACTTAGCCCTCGAATGAATTAAAAGATGATTTCAAAAGAGTTTCTTAGACTAACATATTTTGGTCTTCTAATTCTTGGTGAAAAAAATCACATTCTTATTAGACAGTTCAACCTTCTTATAAAGATGAAACTATGTTTAAGAATTATCCATTTTTAAATTATCCAATTTTAAACCACAAAATAGCAAAACTTTGAGAAATAAAAGAAAACATTATTTTGAAAGCACATAGTTATATTTAGATATATTCATGATATAAATGGCATTATAGGGACAGACACTGAAAAATAAGACATACCCAAGCATAATAGCTCTGTCTCGCTGGAAGTGTCTTTCTCCCATGTCTTAGCTGGAGTTTCTAATGATGGGAAGAGACATGAGGATCACAGCAACTCTTATACAGGAAAACATTTAATCAGGGTGGCTCACTTACAGTTCACAAGTTTAGTCCATTATCGTCATGATGAGACATGACAGAGTGCAGGCAGACATGGTGCTGGAGAACTAGCTGAGTGTCCTACATCTTGCAGGCAACAGAAAGTGATCTGCAACACTGGATGGTATCTTGATCATATATGAGACCTCAAAGAATACCTTCACAGTGACACACTTCCTCCAACAAGACCACACCTACTCCACAAGGCCACACCCCCTAATGTTGTCACTCCCTATATCATGGGGGCCAATTACATTCCAACTACCACACTCTATCAGTAAATCTAGTGTGTTTATAGTATGTTTTTAGATGGCATGGAAGCCCATAAAACAGAAGCCAATTATGGTAGATAGCTGAATGCCCAAAAATGTCCTTAAGTCAAATAAAAATGCTGCTTTAACTATTGCAAGTCAAATTCACATGAATATGGACATGCAGTATCTCTATTGTCAGGAATAGAGTCCTTGCAGATGAAGTATAGCTGGGTCATATGATAGTTTTACCTTAAAATTTTTTGAGACGCTTTCACACTTATTTGCATAATGTGTGCACCAATTCAACAGTAAATGTGGGTTCCTCTTTCCTAAGATCCTCACTGTGAAACCCAAGACTATGTTAATAAAATTGACCTTGGATCAAGGGGTGAAGCTAGCAACTATTGACAGGAATTAGCCATAGAGAGTATGGAGCAGCCAGGAAGATGGATACAGAGATATGCAGGAAGGAGGATAGACTTGGAGTTTTGTGGGGCTTTGAGTTTGGGAAAGCTGGAGTCATGCTCTCTTGCTGGGTCTCTGGCCAAAAAAGAAAGTCAGTTTGTTGCTTCACAGCCCCACTGACTCCTGGTGTCTGTGTTGTTGACACTGCACCTTCACACTCCCTCCCCTGAGGCAGCCTTTAGTACCCAGAAACACATGAGCATAGATGTAACAATAATTTCAACAAAATCTTGGCATTCAGATTGGCCTCTTCAGGAGGTAAATATTCAACTTCTAGGGATTGGAACTTTATCTAAGGTAAAACAAAGTACTAGATGGTTGACTGACTTTCCTGACTCCGTGCTTCTGCATGCCAGCATTCTCAGCTTGACTCTCCCACATAACCTTATCCTGTTCAGCTACTGGCCAGTCAGGTTCTTTTTTAAACCAATCACAGTGTCATATGTTCACTCAATGTAAAAGAATATTCCACATTTTCCCCTTTTGTTCAATTAGAAAGGAATGCCCATTATTGCTGTGGGATGTCTTTCTGTATGCTGTGAATATATGTTACTCCCATTGGCTAATAAATAAAGCCACATTGGCCTATGGCAGGGCAAGATGGAGCCAAGTGGGAAAATCCAAGAGAAATAGTGAAAGGAGAAAGGAGAGTAAGAGGAGATGCCAAACCACCATCCAAGGAGTAACACATAATGGGATGCAGGTAAAGCCATGGAACACATGGTGATACATAGATTAATATTTATGTGTTGAGTTAAGTTATAAGAGCTAGCTAATAAGAAGCTTGAGCCATAGGCTATATAATTTGCAATTAATATTAAGCCTCTGAATGATTATTTTATAAGCAGCTGTGAGACCAGAGAAACATGAGACCATGGGGCCAGGTGGGACCAGAGAAACTTATGGCTGCACATTATCTTGTCTGAAGTAAATTGGTGCTACCAGGAACAGATATAGCTCACTGTCATGAAAAGCTTTAGGTTATCAAGCATATTAAATGCCATATTCTGTAGGTCTTTGAAGTGTTTGAATACCATAAAGCTATCTAAATATATGTGTATACAACCTTGAAAACATACCTAATATGACTATAAGTTTGACAATTATAGATGACTGTTAATTTGTATTTCTTAATTATACATTGAATTTTTAAATGAGTTGTATAAACACAATAGCCCAAACAAGAGTAGAAACATGCATACAATATAGCAAAATTAATTTTAAATTTGTATCAATATACCAAAATCCATACCAATGTGAAATATTTTTACACTAGTAGTTTTTTTCATTTAAAAGTAGATTCAATAATCTACCTTTTTATCCTATCATTTCTGTATCCCCCCTTTTTCTATTGAAAACAAGATCCCTGAGATCTAATCTCGTGTGTTTAGTTTTAGGGTTTTTTTTCCATTATCAATAACAACTTATAACCAAACTCCCTTAAATGATAACAAACATTTATAACCAATATTTTGGAAATCTGTGTGTCATTCTCTAGACTACTTCCTGTTGTCTGTGGGTGCTGGTACCTTTGATGAAACCTAGAGAAAATCAGGATAAATGTTAGTTATTGGCTGGAGTATTTTGTGAGGCTAGATCATCTCAATCAGTAGCCTTGAAGCTGTTATGGATGCTGGATCACATGGGCCACCTGTTTTTATTGGTATCTTTTACCCTTGTTTGTGAAAATACATAAACTTTTTAAGGTACATACATATCTGTATTAAAACAAGTACAGACTGTGCATTGTACCAGATGATTTTTTGTTTTATGTATGAGCAGGTAAAATGCACATTATGTGTTTTGTAGTTTTGCTAGGTTTATTTCTTTATGTCTGTACCCAGGATTTTCAGGGAGTCTTCCTTGATCAAACCTGATCATCTTTAACCTTGAATGAATCTACAGCCTCTCATTTCCTGTGAAAATAAAAGTATAACCTCTTCTCCAAAGTAACATACCTTGCGATTTCCATATTGAAGTCAAGACATTTTTTAAGTATATAGGTTCATTTAATCCAGAAGTTTTCATTATCTAATGTGTCTTATCAGCTGTCATTCCTTCATTAGCAATCAGAAAAATCTAAAGACAACACAATAACATACAGAATGCAGACTCTCTGTGTATTTTCAATCTTTATGTGGCTTATTATACTTTTTCACTCTATTCCTTTTTTAAATTTTTTATTATTTTAAAACTGTATTTTTAATCTAATACTGTATATACTCTTTCTCTTCTCTCTCCCAAGACTATGTATTTTTAAGCACACTGCAACCCATTCAGAGTTGTTTTTTTTTTTCTGAATCTATCTTTACTGCATATTTATAATCTTTTTTCTCACAATTACTGGTTTTCCCCTCCCTGGTAGAAATTGAAAACTATAGTTCTGCAGTTCATAAATGACTTATGGCCCCAAATTATACCAGTTAAAGTATAATCATGAATTTTGAGTTAGTTTAAGAGTCCTGATCACATATGATACTTACAAGCGCCTATTTACTTGGAAATGTTTTTGTATAGAAAACACCAACTATTATCAGTTGATGAAATTACAACTGATACTGGGAGAAAGAGATGTAACAGAGGTAAAACAAAACCTACTTTTATTAAGATGAGGCTCTGGGAATACTTAAATATAGAAATGAATAAGAAGAAGCAGCCAAAATGACTCCTATTTTGAGATTCTGTCAATGTCAAGACTTTTGTGCCACTCATATATAGAGTAAATTCAATTGAAAAATAAATTTTTAGGTGAAATGACTGTGGAACATGTGGAACTCAAATTTCTTGTAAGAAATCTATATTGTATTTCTAAGACTGTGGCTCTTGTGTTTGGAGCAGAATTTTTGGTTAAAAAGCAAGCACATAAATGGATACTGAAACCATGAATGTCATTGAAGTAACCAATGACAAAGTAATTGAAAGACGATGGGGTCAACATAGAACATGTAAATGCTTAAGGAATGGGTTGGAAAAATAAGCCCACAATAGAAATTGAGAATAACAATAAAGAGGAACAAGAAGAAACCCAGGAGAAAGTAAATCACAGAAAATATAGTAGTGTTTCTTTATTACAGGAGAATATGGTCAAAATAAATCAGAAAACAACAAAGGTTTCATCTTACAGTGATTGTAAATATAGGAAAAAATAAATGAATTTGTGCTGAAATGGTAGCTATAAGTTTTTACTGTTCCGTAAGTGAGCTTGAGTTTCACAATAAGCTCAGAATGTTCTAAACAAACAGGGATACATCAGGGACAGCATGTTAAAGGTGACTGGTGTCTTCTTGATGCATCATTTTTCAATGACTTTCATTTGGGAAATAATAAAGCCTCAGAACTGTTTAGTCAATCCAAAGTACTTTTACATGGTGGGCAGCAGTTGTGAACAGAATAGCATAGCAATAATAAGAGTGACAGAATGATCAAAATGTCAAACTTCTGGATCTAGGTTAGAAAGAGAAAAACATATCTGGGCAAGGTGCCACATGCCTGCAATTCCAGCACTCAAAAGGCTGGCTAATGCTAGAGAATCATCAATCAGGTCCTGGGCGACATAGCAAGAGCCTGCCTCAAAAATAAAAAGGGAGGGAGAGGAACAGGAGGGAGAGGAAGAGAAGAAAAGAAGGAGAAGGGAGATTGGGAAGCAAAGGAAAAGAAGAGAAAGGAGGAATCCATAAGGAAGCAGCCAGAAGAGGGATATGGAGTATCTTAGAATCTAGTTTCCTGTGTTCAAAGAGTGGGTGTATTTGTGTTGCAAAACACAAGGACAGGTTGTTAAAGTAATGGAGTAAAGTTTTGTATTTTATGTGTAATGTGGTTTTATGTTTTATTGTTTTTTGTGTTTACATGTTATGTTTCATTATGTCTTAAGATATTGCTATAGGTACCCACACAACAGACTGCCGGCAATGGTCGAGATACAGCCCGAACTGACCTACTCTGGTGATGGGATGGCCAAACACCCTGATTGTTGTGCTAGAAACCTCATCCAACTACTGAGGGATCTGGATGCAGAGATCCATGACTAGGCCCTGGGTGGATCTCTGGGAGTCCAATTAACGAGAATGAGGAGGGTTTATATGAGAGAGAATTGTTGAGACCAAGGTTGGATAAAGCACAGGGACAAATAGCCAAATGAATGGAAACACATGAACTATGAACCAATGGCTGAGGGGTCCCCACTGGATCAGGCCCTCCGAATGGGTGAGACAGTTGATTGGCTTGATCTGTTTGGGAGGCATCCAGGCAGTGGGACCAGATCTTGTGCTCATTGCATGAGTTGGCTGTTTGAAACCTGGGGCCTATGCAGGATTGTTTGGCTCGGCCTGGGAGGAGGGGACTAGACCTACCTGGACTGAGTCTACCAGGTTGACCTCAGTCTGTGGGGAAGGCTTTGCCCTGGAGGAGATGGGAATGGGGGGGGGGGCGTTGGGGGGAAGGTGAGGGGGACGGGAGGGGGGAGAACAAGGGAATCCGTGACCGATATGTAGAACTGAATTGTATTGCAAAATAAATTAAAATAAATTAAAAAAAAAAAAGATATTGCTATAGGTTTTGGATATGTGGGTGAATGTAGAAATAAAAATAATTAGAATCAAACTCAAAGAGTTGGCTTAGGTTGAGTCATCCACAAAGCTCTTCAGGTTGTCTTAAAAATTATTAAGTTTAGAGTAGATGGAAACACATTAATTTGGATTTGAAAGTAAATTTAAAAGTATTATCAGAGTGTAAAAAAATGGAGGCTTCACGGAATGGAGAGTAACCGCACAAGCTTCTAAAGGACTTGGGAGTTGTGGCAGCTGCTTTCCACAGTGGACTGAAGAACTGTATCAACACATATTGTGTAGACCCCCTCCTGTTGAATAGAATGAGACAGAACTGGCACCATGTGATTTCATGACTCCTTATTTGACTGCTCATAGGCAGCCTGGCCACTCTTCATTGGGCAGCTTAACCTTCTTGGCTTTGGAGAATTCTACCATGATGTAAGAAAACTACATGCTGTGAGGATGCTAACCATATATAGAGAGATGCCTAACCTAGCTAGACATCACCTACTTGTTACCATATTTGAAAACCACCCAGCCAAACCCAGGCAACCGACCAAATTGGAGGAAAACAATGATATTCATTTTCAAGATGGTTTGTTAAAAAATAATATGTAGTAATGGAAATGGTCAGAAATTAAGCAAACACATAGACCCAGAAGTGATATATTTTTATTTTTAAAAAGCAGAAAATGAGCTATTTGCATAGGATAATGTGGACTGATGAAAATGAGGGGTATGCAGATGAGATGAAAAGGTACAGTAGAGTGATGCAGTCTGCAATTTGTTAGCATGAGAGTTTGCAAATGAAAATGAACAGGATCCAAGGAGGCTATTATAGATTGACTTAGGTCCAAAGCCATCGTTTTGCGTTGTGTTATCTGTCAGTTAACAGTTACCATGTTCGTTGTTAAATTCATTCACAAGAAATAAATTAAAAATCTTTGAGTATTAATGCTAAATAAAAATATGAATATGTGGATAGTGAAATAAAGGCAGTAGTTGTAATGGGAAGGAACAATGTGGGTTAAAAGAAGAGTTCAGCACAAAGAAGAAAAGAAAATGCATGAGAAACAGAAATAATTAATGGTGGTAGAATTGCACTGTACAGATGCTATATTTTTCCCCCGGAAAGAGAAGTATTTCATAGTCTTTAGAGGCATCTCTTTTGATTAACTGCCACCAATTATTTTTCTGTGCACATATGTGTCTGTGTGAATGTATGATACATGTATGTGGGTGTTCAATCCTTTTGGAGCTGGAGTCACTGGTGGTTGTGAGCCTTCCCACGTGAGTCCTGGAAACTGAACCCAGGTCTGTAGATGAAATTCTGAACAGTCTTAGTAAATAAACACAAAGCCAAATACAGAGGTAATAGCCAAAGAGATCAGAGAGCCACGACTATCTTATCTTACCACCTCGCCACCTTCGCTTCCCCAGAGAGTGTTTCATCCTGCCTGACTTGTGTTTTTATTGCCTTTCTATTCTGCCTTCTCATTGGCTCTAAGCCCATCCACATGACTACCTCGTCACTGCTTTTCTATACAGACCTCCAGGTCTCTATGGTTGGTACTGGGATTAAAGGCATGTCACCAGCTTGGCTGTGTCCTTGACTGCACAGAGACACTGCCTGCCATGTGATCAGATTAAGGGCATGTGCTACCACTGCCAGACTTCTGCTTAATGGCTATTTGACCTTTGATCTCCAGGCAACTTTATTTTTTAACACACAAATAAAATATCACATTTCATCACAAATAAAATATCACCACACAGGTCCTCTGCAAGAACAAGTGCTCTACACTGCTCAGCCATCTCTCCAGCACTGACAGCTGCTGTGTAGTGGAAGACATCCTAGGTGAGTTTACGCCACTGAAGGGGAGACTTTTTAATGTCCTTGATATATAATGTCAAATTAGTTCCCAATAACTTTCTTGGTTAAGTGCTTCCTTTGTTTTGAGTTTTAGGACAATTGCATCACATTCCATCTCAGGGAAAAGGCCACAGTATAAGAAATTGGACATCTGCTCTCAGATTTATGTAAGATCAAGCAGTGGGTTCCCTGAATCTCTCCTCCTCACACTTCCCATAGGCTGTTTCCACATTTTTCATGGTTTTGTTTGTCCCAACTTTATTTAAGCCCTTCTAACATAGAGAAGCCTCACAAAATGTATATATGACACTCTTGGGGGACCATGATTAAAAAAAAAAAAACACTTCAGATTCCAAATAAACTGATACTTTAATGCTGTATAGACCTTTGAGTAAGAGAAATGAGCCACTTTCATGTCATGAGGCAGATTTGACATTGAAATAAGATTTATTCTAAGAACTTGTGGAAAAAATTGTTAAGAATATGGATGGTAGCCAAGTACGTTAATCAGTGGTGGAGAGGTTGCCTACCATGCACAAGGCCCTGAGTTTGATCCCATTACTGAAAGAAAAACACAATAAATTGAAGGAAATATGAGATAAATAGAATAATAGCAATAGTTATTATACTTACATTACTTATAAATGAAAAAGTTCCCTTTTCATTATTTAACTCATATATGTAGAATTTGGGGGGGGGGTTCTATCTACAGGGGAAAAAATTAAATGGCTTGAAAGTGCCTAAATTCCTCTACTTGAGAATACAGAATACTTAATTATGGAGTGGAAGAAGAGTTAAGAAAGCTGATTGAATTACTCAATAGAGGATTATTTGAGATCCACTGAAATTGCATAAGTTGGCTATGAGTTCCAATTTTCTAAGTGCTAACGTGATATTTTCTCTACTCTGGGCAATTGGTAATACAAACAGAGTGGTTTTATCAGCTTCACTCACAAGTGATTATAACTAAGAACTTAATTTTCTCAAAGCAAACTTCAAGAAAATGAGTCCATTTCAACTTTGACAAAATGCTAATTCTGCTTTCAAAACATTCACTTCCAATATGCAAGCATTTCCCCAAATATTCAGAGTGTTGCTCTTGGGAAAAAAAGCACTTAAGGAAAAATTTGGTTCATGTAACTTTTCTTTTGCTTTTCAAAGTAGATGTTTCTAAATGGAAAAGGTGAAAATACAAGCTTTTTTTTTTTCACATAAAAAAGTCACAGTTTTCCAGTCCTTCACAGATGCTTCCTACCAGAGGTTCTTTTATTTCCCCTTGGTTTTTGAGACAGGGTTTCTCTGTATGTCTTTGGCTGTTCTGGAACTTACTTTGTAGACTAGGCTGTCCTTGAATTCACAGAGCTCTTCCTGCCGTTTCCTCCTGAGTGCTTGGATTAAAGGCCTGAGCCACCATGCCCAGATGTCTACCAGAGGTTCTATGCAGTATTCCTATTAACTCTTCCCAACTCTCAGCCAAGTCTCTCTGGAGAAGCATTCTAATACTTGCTGAAATGGAGTCATGTTTTCATTTTTTCCTTTGTTTACATATTTTTTTGCCCTCCTCTCATACACTATTGCATGTACTGGTAACATTTTAGTGATATGTTTTTAATAAAAATATCTCTTCCCCATGTGACAGGCAATTATCATAAATTATCATGGCTAAAAACTATATGAAAGTAAAATTATATATATTTTATATATATGTGTACACATATATTATACCACTGTTTGACTGTTACTATATATGTAACATATATATTTGTGTGTGTATAACATACATATATATATGTATATATAATACACACAAATATATGTTAACAGTTGAACAGTAGTATAATAGGCCAGTAGCAAAGAGTTCAATGTGTCAATATGTTTGGACATATGGAATACAACAGAAACCATCACTATTATCAAGATAATGCACAACCACTCAATACTCCCCAAACTTCCCCTATGCCTGCACATAGTGCTCCCCCAACCTCTTCTTACATCCTTGGTGACTTACAGCTGACCATTGATGTGCTTTCTTCCTTTTCAATAATTTTATATGGGTTAATTGTCATTTTCACTCTATTTTGAGCAGCTTATTTAGTGTAATATAGTTATTTGGTAATTCATTTACATTGTAGCACTTGCCCAGTACTCATCTGATTTATTACTGAGTAGTATTCAATTGAATGGAAGGATCAGGCTTTATGTTGATTTTTGGATAGACTTTTGGGTGGTTACCAGTCTTGAGTTATTATGAATAAAGCTATAATGAGCATTTATATATAAATCTTTGAATGGATATATTATTTTTCAAAGAAAAATGCTTAGGGGTGGAATGGCTGAAACTGAAGCTAAATAGATGTTCAGCTCTTTATGAAAACTCTAAACTGTTTTATCATGAGATCATATCATTCTACATGCCCATTATCAGGTCGTAGAGCCTTCCTATCTATGTCCTTGGTAACCCTGATTAGGATTTAATTTTTTCATTTCGTTCTGTTTTATGGTATCTCACTATGGTTTCAAGTTGTTTGTCTAATGGCTAAAGATAATGAGCTCCTTTAACTTTGCCTGCAACAGCACAGGGTAAGCCAGGGTTTCAAAAACACTGGTCTCTTCAGCTCAAGGCTCTCCTAACTGAGTTACTTCTGCCATGGATGATCAGACAGAGAGGGAGAGGGAAGAAATGGGGATGGAGGGAATACAGGGAAGTACCGTTAATACTAAGGGCTGTTTGAGGGGCCATATGGAAACCTAATACAGTAGAAGCCTCCCATAATACATACATATTCTGAGGTGATCTAAATAAAACCACCAAATAACAGGAGAGAGAGAGCCCTAACTGGACACCTCTCATCACCAAATGAAGCTTCCAGTACCCAGAGTGGGTTACATCTAATTGAGTTGCCAGCCAAAGGGTTCCCATGGGTACCCCCAAACAACCCAGGCTGTTGCCAAGCCTGTTAGGTGGCTCTCTACAAACTGATGATGAGGCTCTGTTGCTTAAGAAAATACCTCTGTAACTCATTTAACACAGAGAATCAAGCTAGAACCTACCCAGAGCCTTCAGTTCTACTGAATGGTACTTGAATGGTACTGTACTCTGCATACTAGAAAAGGAGAAAGGTGAACACCAACCCAGTCACAAACCCTTTGATCTACAGGAGTGAGCTGCCTGCAAGGTACAACGGAGCTCTAGTGACACGATGTTTGTGGGGTGGGAGTAACCAACCAACATCTGGTTTGCCTTAAGGCCCACTCATGGGATGGAACCCATACCCAACACTGCTTGGTGATCAAGAACCTGAGACTAGATAGCCCAGGGACCTAGGAGTAAACCAAATACTACTGTTCCGAAAATCAAAAACAAAAACAAAATGCAGCCATGAAATAACTCCTAATGACACTCTGCTATACTCATAGTTCAGTACCTTGCTCAGTTATCATCAGAGAAGCTTCCTCTTACAGCAGATGGGAACAAATACAGAGACCTACAGCCAGACAATATGAAGAGTGAGAGACCTTGGGAACACTCAGCCTTAAACAGAATGCCTCCATCAAACCACTCCCCTCAGGGCTCAGGGAACTCTGCAGAGGAGGAGGCAGACAGAGTGAAAGAGCCAGAGGGGATGGAGGACACCATGGAATCAAGGCCTGTAAACCCACCAGGGCTGGCACACATGTGAACTCACCAGAGACATGTTCAGCATGTTCAGGGACTAGAGGGATCGGGACCAGATGGGATCTTAGAGCTGAAAGAAGTGGGCACATGTCCCCAGCCCTAAACCAGAAGCTATCTTGAATTGACAGCCATATGCAAATAAAAAATTTTCTCCAAGGGAATCTCACTGGGGAAACAAACCACTCTAAAGGGTAGACCTCATTCCGCAGAGTAGATGGCTGACAGAAAATGAACTCAGTAGCATCTTTAGAAAGTCTTTGTCTCATAATGCTAAGTCAGGGCATTTGTTTATTTGTTTGTTTGTGTATCTTACAGGTCCTTTGTAAGTATATTATGGCTTTCAGTTTGGTGTCTTATGGGATTCCTGTGTATGTGAACACGTGTGTCTCTGCCTCTATATGCATTTCTTGTGCTTTTTCTTTGGCTCTTTTTCTTGGTTGGTTCTTTTGTCCTGTCCTGATTTGTTTGGTTTTTTAATTATCTTAGTGTATTTTATTTTATTTTATTAGTATTCTTTAGATGCCTGCTTGTTTTCTTAGGAGAGACAGAAAGAGGGGAGATGGGGAGGAACTGGGAGGAGTAGGGGGGATTGTAATTAGAATATATTGTGTGAATAAAATTTATTTTCAATAAAAGAAACAAAAACAAGCAAGCAAAAACAAAACAATGGTGTCTACCCACAAAAGTCTGGACAGACGGAACACACTTAACATGAAATACCAAAGTACACTAATATCTCCTCAATCAAGATAGTACAAGTGAGTGGAAACCTGATAGTATAAAAGGAAGGAGGGTTCTGGCTGTCTCACACACTCAAAGTGAGAGTGTTTTATAGAACTATTCATTGTAACAACCAGGACTTTTTTTTTCCAGAAAACCGTTTGACGGCTTATGATACGTAAAATGAAATGATTAGAATAAAACAAGCACAGCAAACCACCAGAGGAGACTACACACTGAGATTAAAGAGCAGTGGATAAAATGACAGAGGGTGTGAGAGCTGGAAATGTTTGAAGAGAAATGTTTGTCATGTCAGATTTTTATGCCAACCAATTAGCTTTCCTTGTGAAAGCAACGGAAAGATAAAAGACATGTACAGATAAGTGGGATCTACCAAAGTAGGCAAATCGTGTACTGTTTTTTAAATCCATAAAAATGTGCTTCACTAAAATAAGGAATACATTTATTTAGCCACCCACTTATTCATTCAATAAGTATGTATTGAATGGTTGCTGTATTCCAGGCAATGTGTTCCAATGAAATGATAATTTTTTTCCTTCCATTGATATGTAAGAACAAAAATGAGTCAATAAGTAGTAGAAAAATAAAGCACATTGGTCCCTAAAAACTAATTATGGGTATCTGAAAAATAGCATTTCTTTCTTAAAGGGTAGAAATTTGCCTACTATTGACATGTTTTACAGTTAATCATTTTATTTGCTATGGACTCTGACAAACCTAGTTAATAGAAACTTTCTGGTAACTTACTACTTATATTAACTAGCAGTAACCAACTACTAAATAAAAGAATAAATAAAAGCATTTGATTATAAAGTTATTTGTTACATTCATGAAAACATTCAAATGTGACTACAGGATAATATAATATCTGATATCAAAATCTTGAGCTCTTATTGTACAGTAGGAAGTAACAAAATACATTTCTGTATTCCTAAATAATTCATAATTAACTCCATTTTGATGAATTTTGGTTTCTCAGTCTGTGCTCTAGATGACTAGATAAGAAGTAGGAGGGAGGAATATTTTATCTTTATGATTCCTCTGTCCCAGTTTCTCTAGATATGTTCTTGATAACCTACTGAAAGACTTTATGGGCTGTTTTTCTTTTAATTTTTATTTTTTTTTTATTTTTGGTAATCAAGCATCATGATCTTTTCTGGTTAATGGCAACTGAAAGGGGCATCTGGCCATAAGCTGGAGAGTTAACTGGCTCTAGAACAAACATAAAGAGTGTCAAGAAGTCCTCTCATGAAGCCCCTGGAAACTGAGTGGAAAGTCTGCCCCCTTTACAACCTCACGTTATTTTGAATATTTACCTCGTATAATGGAAGGGTTTTGTTTGAAGCACAAGGCAGGGGAGACCAATACTCAGAGAGAAGATTCTCAAAAATAAAATCAAAACATAAATTGCTGCACTATTATTCTCACGTTCCTTGTTGACTTACATGCCTCTCTTGCAATAAATAATTTACTGTAATAAAAAATTTACTAGACTAAAACTATCATTAAGGTCACTGAAATAATAAATCATCACATTTTTACAGAGTATGCCTCACTAACAAACTTTATTGCTTGGAGTTTTATTTGCTGGGAGATAGGATGAGCAAGACACTTGGAGGAAGTAGGGATTTCTAGATGAAAATTAAAGCGTTCCAACAGAAAGCCACCAGGATTGAACTTGACCTCTGGGTAACAAATCAAAGACCCTCATAAAGCTGTGCTTCTGGCCACATCAGAATTTATTTTTATGGCCATAATTGCTGGTGCTATCTCTAGCAATGTTCACATTCATGACTCTCAAAGGAAAGGGCAAGGCACGATGCCAACTTGTTAGTTAGCATCCTTCAAACACAATATGGACACTCTCAAGACATTTTGTATCCGGGAATACTCACAAATACCAAGATAACATAGCTAACTTTAGCCTGTGTCCCTATGTATGTGAAGGGGTGTGAGTGGAAGTGTGTGTATATGTGTGTGTGTGTGTGTGTGTGTGTGTGTGTGTGTGTGTGTGTACATACATATGTATAACTTGTATAATGTGCCAAGTCTATTGAAACAGTTTTATAAAATGATTTAACAAATGTGATTTATCTAATATGTAAATAAATTATTATTTAATTCTATGAAATAATTGCCAAAATAAAATCTTAGACACAATCTAAATTGCTTTGGAAACTTAATGTCTTTTCAAGTGATAACAGATGAAGTAGCGTTCAAATGTTAAATGGCATTTTAAAAGACTCTGAGAACATTATTAATATAAACAGGTGCACATTGCAATTAGAAAATGTATAATTTATAACTATTGTTTATTTATTTATATTTACCATACATGAAAAGGGCAAGTACTATTTGAATTTAAATGGCAATTCCATAAAGTGCCTGCTGATCATAACTTTTATTAACTATTCCCAAGATGCAGCCTCACTCCAGCTTCACTTATCATCCCTGACTTTATAACTACTTTGTTCAAGAATTTACTGATTCATTTAATCAACAAACACTTATAATATTCACTTGAACACTGCACTGTGCATGGTTGAAGTATCCGATGACTAAAACATCCTTTCCTTCTGCTGGCCAGGATCAAGTTTATATACAGAGAACCCAGAAGCCCAGGGGGAAGCAGGTGCCGCTGAAGGTGATGTTTTTTTTGTTTTTTTTTTTTTTTTTTTTTGGTTTTTCGAGACAGGGTTTCTCTGTTTAGCTTTGCGCCTTTTCCTGGAACTCACTTGGTAGTCCAGGCTGGCCTCGAACTCACAGAGATCCGCCTGGCTCTGCCTCCCGAGTGCTGGGATTAAAGGCGTGTGCCACCACCGCCCGGCTGAAGGTGATGTTTTAAGCTAGGAGAGCCAGACTATTGGTAGAGCTACCAGTAATGATGCTGAAGTCATTGGGAATATTTCATTTTCATTTTTATTTTATTTTACTTTATTTTGGTTTTTCAACACAGGATTTCTGTGTAGTTTTGGTTCCTGTCCTGGATCTCACTTTGTAGACCAGGATGGCCTCAAACTCACAGAGATCCACCTGGCTCTTCCTCCCAAGTGTTGGGATTGATTAAAGGCATGCGCTACCACTGCCTGGCCATGGGGAATGTTTCTATGAGTTAGATAAAAAGAATGTGCAGTGAGGTTCTAAAATCTCAGGAAAAGCCAGAAAAATGGCAAAGGCTCTACCTTTGCTTTTTTTTTGGGGGGGGGGGCATTGTTTCTTCTACTGAAATTTTGATTAAATTCTCATTCTTATAATTTCTTTGTTATAAGGCTTTTGATATTCTCTGAGGGTGATCGAGATAGATAGCAAGAATGATTAAGTCTCTATTCAGCTGTAGACCAGGACTAATGTACTGGTAATTAAAAAGAACACTCAGATAAGGTGAGATGGCACTGAAGAACATGAGAAGGGACAGGTACAGTGTTGAAGAGAGGTAACAACCCAAACTACCCTACGTGCTGAGGAATAGTTGATAAAGCACCCCAATCTTAGAAGCAGCAGACAGCATTATCCATCCCTCAGCATCTTAGCCTGAATACTACCCAGGCTGAGAAAACAGGAAAAGACACCATGGAAGAGATGACTTACAGAAGTGAGGAAGAAATGGCATAGCCCCTAGGCTAAATGACGAGATAAAATCAATGGCCAAAAACCAAGGCAAAATCCTACAGCCCCAAAGGAAACCAATACAGGGACAAAACACTGGCAGGTGTAGAAGGGAAAAGGAGAGGATGGTTACGTCTGAATTTTCTAGGGTCCATGGCTCACACTGCTTCAAGGCTTTCAGAGCCAGAGAATATACAATCTCAGATGTTGTATTCTCCAACCAAAGTTAGGAATCCTTATTTGGAAATAGGGTCCTGTAGTTCAAACTCCACTGACTTTAGAGTACACCTTTTAAAAAGCTATTTACTATTTTAACTTATGTACATGATTGTTTGTCCTGTATTGTGTATGTGCACTATGTGCAGACTTGGTTCCTATGGAGGCGAGATGAGGATGACAGATTCCCTGAAACTGGAGTTTAAAAACAATTGTAAGTTGCTGTGGACTTCGGGAACAGAACCTGAACAGCAAGTGCTGTTAACTGAATCATCTCTCTAGTCCTAAGAGTATAGTCACCTTTGAGGGCGGGTAGGAAGAAGAATAAGCTGGGCATGGTTGCACACACTCAGGCACTCAGGCAGCTGAGGTGGGTATATCTCTGTGAGTTGCAGGCCAGCCTAGTCTATAAAGAGAGTTCCAGACCAGCCAGGGCTAAATAGAGAGACTTTGTCTCAAAAAATAAATAAAGGAATAAACAAATAAATAAAAGAATAAGGGAGTGAATAAATAAATAAATAAATAAATAAATAAATAAATAAATAAATAAATAGGAGTAGAGGAGGAAGAAGAATAAGACTTAGAAGGCTAGATATGAAAATTCAGTCATTGCCCAGGAAACACCTGTCTCTAGACTAAAGTTTTGAAGCTAAAACAATTATTTACATTTTGCTCTATCTGAATAAGAAAAGGCCTTATATAGAAACACTGATCGCAGATATTTCCTCAGAGAATATAAAAAATATCAAACAAAGGAAGGGAAGCAGGCAATTTGCATTAAAATATTATTTTATTTGCAAAAGTCAGCTTAAAATACCTATTTCCTTTGACAGGTTTCCAAAGATGGCGTTATATATCAGAAAATAAAACTACTTGGATGTGTGTATTATATATAAGTAAAATTAAATAAAGAAATATTATATTATGTATCAGAGTAGAATTTTAGTGTACAAAGGTAGAAGGTATGTTTAATTTAAAAAAAAATGACCATCATATTGCAGAAAAATGAAAAAAGACTCGTCTCAACACTCATACATCCATTGAGGCTTTGGTGAATTCTTCTCAGGTTTAAATGCATGCACAGTTGCTTAAGCAATCTCCAGTGTCTTTTGAAAAGAGGGAAATCTTACTGATGTTAAAATGGACTTCTATTACTTTAACTAACTTCCACGCTGTGTCCTTCTTGCATTGAAAGTGGCGAAGCTGAGCTTCATGTTTTAGCCATCATTTCCAGCCTTGTTGCTAACTGCTTAGAAATGGCTAATGCAGCCCTTAATTTCATTAATGGACTCATAATGCCCAGAACATGAGTGTTAATAGCCCCTTTCTACTCTGGGCTGGACAGACCAAATGTAGATCATCACATTCCTGTTCAGAAACAAATTTTGAAAGGGTCATTGACAAATGGTACTACATTCATTTAAAAGAGGATCATCAGGATGCTGAATGCCAAATGAGGGGCATTAAAAAAATTGAGGGTGTTTAACCTTGAGAAGAAAAGCTCTGGAATGAAATGGAGGACATGATGGATCTTATCAGTTCTCTGAAGTTTTGGTATGTGGAGGAGGCATTAGGCTTGTTGCATGGGGTGGCAGTGACTGGGAATCAAATTACTGCTTAGTCTCAAAGAACAAACAAGGAAAGATCCTTTTGAAAGTCACTGGGCTCTCTACTCGCCATCCTGTAGAAGGCTTAAATACAGATTGAAACATCTCATGTCAGAAGTCCTTAACTGGAAGATAAGTTGAACTGGCCAGAATGATAGTCCAGCCATCTTCAAAGGCCCAGGCAGGTACATGAGAGTGTCTTAGTCACTGTTCTGTCATTGAGAAAAGACACCATGACCAAGGCAACTCTTATAAAAACAAGCATTTTAACTAGGGGCTGGCTTACAGTTTCAGAGGTGAGTCCATTATCATCACAGCAGAAAGCATGGCAGCATTCCATGCATGGTGCTGGAGAAGTAGCTGAGAGTTACACCCTTATCTGCAGGCAGAAAGAGCTAGGGAGAGAGGGAGGGAGGGAGGAAGCCAGAAAGGGGAAGGGGCTGCTGTAGGCTTTTGGCTCTTGAAACTTCAAAGCCCACCCCTAATGACACACCTACTCCAACAAGCCACACTTCCTAATCTTTCCCTAACAGCTCATCATCTGGTGACTAAGCATGCAAGTATATGAGCTGATGGGGGCCAATCTGACTCAAACCACCACAAAGAAGAAACTGATGAGCACCCAGAGAGGAGCATGTGACATGATACAGAATGATTAGCACTACACCACCACCTGGCTGATGGCATCTACATTCATTTCACACACACACACACACACACACACACACACACACACACACACACACGCACATACGCGCACTCACACACACGCACATACGCGCACACACACACACACATACCATATTAACACATACCATATTCAGCCTATTGGTGCCAATGCCTTAAATCTGTGCTATTCCTGAGGCCTCTTCCAAAGTTAAAATTTTTCCATTCTGAGACTATCTTCTCCAGATTATATAATATATCATAGTAATGATAATTAATAATATTTCATTTAACTTACCTTATACCAAAGCTGAAAAATTCCATTGACATTTTACATTTTGCAAGAAAATTTAACTTTTTATAGCAGATAGTGTTTCAGTGTTTACTCACAAATCTCTAAAAACCCAAGGTTAATAAAAATTAATAGCAGTGTCCTCATTAATGGTACCATCTGTCATTGCAGAGGTAAGTAAACAGAATCCTTAAAGAGCCTAAATATTTGAAATTTCTCTCATTGAACTATTTACTCATTCCTTCCCTCAGTATTTCCCAGGAAGTGACATATGTATAATTAATATAGAAAAAAATCAAAACTATCATCAAATATTTTTACATATGGTATAAATTTCCAATATGTGGTTACTGTTTATTTAGACAATTCAGGCTTCATTTTTGTTTTTGGAGATAAGGTCTATGAAGTCCAAGTTGGCTTCCCACTTGACATCCTCCTGTCTCAGCCTCCTAAGTACTGGGATACAGGTGAGTGCCACTGTGTCCAGCTACACAATTATCTTTTTAGTGCAATTAAAAGTAAGAAAAAATGTGGCTGGCAAGATGGCTCAGGTGTTAATACCTACTTGCTCTTGTTCGATTCCCAGCACCCACATCAGACAGCTCACAACCACCTGCAATTCTAGCTCTAGTGGGACCTGATGCCCTGGCTTCTGCAGGTACTCACATGCGCACACACATACCCAGAGTTAAAAATACAAATAAATCTTTAAAAATATTTTTTAAATTACCTTTACTTGTCCCATCTCCAGGACTTCCCAATTTCTGCATGGGTCCAAATTTCTTCCTGTTATCACAATGTTTCTGCATGGAGAAATTCTTTTATATTTCTTACAGACCCAGAAGAAACAGGTATATTAGATACTGATAAGAAAGAATTATGGCAAGATTTCTCATCAGAAATTATGCAAAGTAGAGCACAATAAGATACTATTTTTAAAGTACTGAAAGAATTCGGTGGAAAAAGCTTTTTAAAATGGAGAAATAGAACCTGTATAACAACAATGAAGAAAACTCATTCCCACTTTGTTTCCACTGTAAAAAATCAAAACTAACACCTAGTATTTGAAGAACTGCTCCCACTTCTAAACAGAAGAATCATACTTTTAGCATTGTTTGAAATACAGTTATCCATCATGTACCAATGGGGATCTATTCTGAGAAATGCATCAGTTGGCAATCCTATTGTTGTGAGAAATCATGGAATATGTTTACAAAAATCTGGATGATATATTTTACTACACATCTGGCCTATATAGCATGGGTGAAAGTGCCATATAACCCCATGAACCAATAAGCATATTAACCTACTGCTCCTAGTACACAATGAACCAACACAAGATTAAATGGAGCACCAGAGAACATGACTAAGTCAAAGCTTGTAAAGCATGAGACAGAATAGGTCCTTTTAGCGTAATGTAACACGGCATACTGTTTTATAATGAAGTTTTTAATAAGAAGAATTACATTCCAAAATAATGATAAAACTAATATAAATATATGAAGCAGAATATAGTTGTTTATTATTAAATATATCCTGTACATTATTGTGTGAGATATATTTGATATGATGTTAGTGCAGTGAGCTTGTTTACATTAGCAATACCCTGACACACAAATAATGCATGTTCATGAGATTATGATGGCTATGACATCACTAGTTGATACTTTTGGCTTCACTATAATTATATGAGACAACCATTGTAATGAGTTTGCAGTTACACATGAATAAAATTAAATGTTAAGTCTATCTTGACATAAATTTATGAAATATGATAGATATGTATGCCACATGTAAGTAGTCAGATATATACAATAAAGTATATATTTAGTGTCACAAATAATTTTTATTGGAAGCAATCATAAATATATTACATATTTGAGTTTACTTAAAAGATATATGCTATTTTCAACATTACTAAAATACTATTTTGAATCTCTGATATTTGAAATGCCTAGTAGATGCTCCTATTTGAGGGATTTGGGGAAGTTGTGAGGGACATAGTTGAAGATACAATATTCCTTTTACTGTGTGCTCTATCCTTGCCCAGTAGAATGCAAAAGTCCGTATTTTCTCTACTTCAGAACTGTTGTTACTTACTGTAAAGGACTAAAAAGAATCAAGAGTTAATTCATCACCTTGATCCCCACCCCCCATTTTTATCAGCACATGGTGATATTACTCATCATGCCCCAAATCATAGAACAAAGAAACCCTCCTTAGATACACCTTCAGCTGTCTTCATTCCTCTGTTTCCTCTTCTTTAAGATATTGCAGTAAGACTTTACAGTACTTGAGGGCACAGACTCTGCAATCAAAACTCTTGGGTTCAAAACTTGGCTGCATTGTTACCAGCCTACAGCTTTGGGATGGTCATTTCACATCACCATGCCCCAGTTTCTTCATCTCCAAAGCAAAGACATCAAAAATCTCACTTCATTGCTGTGTTCAAATGATTAAACTGAATTTATTCCTGAGCGGCTCATGGACTATTTGACCAGTAGCAAGTGGTTTAAGTTCTTATCAGATAAGTGACTTCCTAATAAGAATTAAAGCTGTGGCCTTAACTCATCTTGCATGCAAAATAGACTTAGGATAATATTTTAAACTAAATGAATAAAATTATTGAAAGTGTGAGAAGAAAATGTGACTGTTTTTATACTCACAAAGAATCAGTTCCTATGTGAGTCAGAGCATGTGGATGACATGCTGGAATATATTAATGAATCTCACTATAAATCAATTTTAAAATTCCACATTAACCAAGAGAAAAGAAAGGCAGAACACAAATATTGATTTTTTTCCATTGATTAAGAACTCCTAAAAAACCAAAATAATGCTACCCCAAAGAAATGACAGGTCATAAATGTGGAAGAACAACTTATAGAAGATATAAACATTCTTTATTAATGAAAAATAAATGATCACAAGTGTAGTCACTTAAGACAACATCTACTTCTTTGACCAACTTTGTGTAGGTCAAAAGTCCAAGCATGGTGCAGCTTAGCTGGGACCTCACCTCAGATGCCAGCCTGCTTGTGTCCCCTCTGAGGGCTTCACTGGCGCTCACTCGGGGTGTTGGTGAAATTCCCTTTCATGTGGTTGTTTCCTTGCTATCTGTCCACTGGAGGTCACAGCTTAAGTCTAAGAAGCCACTCACAATTCCTGGGGGGCTCTTCAGAGTTCCTCCCAAACATACTTCTCCAACATGACTGTGTATTTTATCAGTCCCAATAGCAGAGTTTCTCATCTAAAGGGAGATCTAATCTGTCCTGTGAGAGCTTTTGCTAAGTCGGGCCTAAGAGCAGATTTCCTCTGAGTAACTATAATTAAACCTTAAAAGTAACTTCCTCTTTGCCATATCCATTGGCTGAAAGCAACCATAAATTCTATCATATGTAAAGAAAGGGAAGTATGTAGGTGTGAGCATCAGGCATGGTAACAATAAGCCACCCCAAAGTCTGCCTTTCACAAAGAAGTGAATACTTGGTAAGGTTCTCAACAAAAAGTAAAAATTACCATCAAGCATTTGAAGCAGCATGGTCATAAACTATTGTTGGATGTATGCATGGAGGATTTCAATATGAACAGTATTTGACAGCATCTATCAAAGTTCAATATACACATACTGTTTAGGCAACTAATTCCATTTCTTAATATCCATATAGAAATATGAAGACTAGGTGCACCCAACTATTTAAAATAGCATTCTTATAACAACAAAACATCCTAAATGCAATGAGAATTAAATAACAGAGTGTTTGCACTAAGAAATATGCAAATGTTAAAAATGAATGAGGTAGGGTTTGCACAGACTAATATAGAAGATTAGTAATACATGGTTGATAAAATTTTAAAAGCAAGTTTCAGAATAATAGCATCATGTAATACTATTTTTAAAAATGTATGCATGTATATCTACTCACTTATGCATCCATTCATCTATATTTTCATGTTTTAATGAGAAAGCAGATACAGAATGATACCTGGCAGATTGCGAAACATTTCTTGTTAGTTGAATATTTAGAGCACACAAGTGTTATTTGCATATTTTATAGAATTTTCAGTTTTTACAACACAATGATTTTTGCCTAGTTTACATAAGCATGATGATTATTTATCTATGAATATATTTTACCAAATGTACTTGTCTTTGATTCTTCCATTCCTCTTACCATTTTATCAAGTGGGTATATATTTTTATTCATATGCCTTCTTTAATATTAATTATACTTCTCAACATCATTTATAGAGAGATATTTCCATTAGGATATAAGTATAAAAGTGACAAGTTCTATACTATTGTAACAGGCAAAAAGAAAAGGGCACTCGGATAAGGAACTGTAAGACTTACATTGCAGTATACAGAGTAAGTAAAGACTAGAACCATTAAAAAGGAAGACAAAGTTATAAAGTTCTTCTTTTTAATAAACTGCATCCTACATTAGCAAATATTTATTTTGTAATTTTACAACTTTCACTTAAGAAAAACTAGTTTGTGTAGAACCTGTTACTGCTGTCATTACTGCCTGGTTGGGGTATTAAGGTTAATGGAATCTCACTGAAGGAGGAGGCAGCCTTTCTAGTCTTTTCTGTGATTCTGTGCAGCTGCACACAGTAAGGATCAACTTTTCCTTAAAGTCATGAAAAATCTGGCCTAAAAACCACATAAGCTTAGATGATTTTGCTACCTCTGATTTGCTTTCAAATTTCTTCTGTAGTAGTGGTGAACAAAGAAAATACTGAAAAAAAAAATAAACACAAAATTTATGATTCAGAAGAAATGCATTTTGTAAAATGTCCTAGAAGTGCAAAGCAAACTCAAAGGTGGAGCTCAAACTGCAAACAATTTGCTTGCAGAGAGTACTATGGGATGGATGAGCAATAATGGTACCTAGAGTCTCAGGAGAGTGGAGGAAGATGCAGCCTACACATTGGACAATGCCCAGGAGGCATGGTTGGAGGAAACTTATTCCAAGAGTCCTGAATTTAACTCAGTTATTTTGCTTTGGTACTATAATTCAATGAGGCATTGTCTATAAGAATTCTTTCTTAATCAATAGAGCAGGGTGGAGGAAGGTAATTAGGAAATACAAGACATGTGGTGATGGGGGAATGTCTTTCTGTATGCTGTGGAAATATGTTTCTCTTATTGGTTGATGAATAAAGCTGTTTGGAGTATGGCAAGGCAGCTTAGAGGCAGGCAGAAAATCTAAACAGATAGGAAGAGAAAGTAGAGGCAAGCAGATGCCAGACACCACCAAAGGAACAACATGCCAGTAGACCGGTAAGCCATGGCTACATGGCAACTTATAGATTAATAGAAATGGATTAATTTAAGATGGAAGATCTAGCTAGCAAAAAGCTTGAGCTAATGGCCATACTGTTCATCAATAATATAAGCCTCTGTGTGTTTACTTGGGTCCCACCAGCTGCAGGACTGGCAGGTGAAAGAGATTTGTCCTGATTGTGGACCAGGCAGGACACAGGAAAACCTCGGACTACAATGTGGTTTAAGGAAAGCAGTAATCAAGTCGCAAGTCCTTTCCAACTTCAAGGACTTTTAGCATATGCCTCATGAAAGCAATCTCGACTTATTATACTGATCTTTTATTCCCCCCTGTACCAGGAACTCTTAGTTGCACATATTTGAGCAACAGATGCAATAGGTTATATTTAGCAATATATATGTATATACAAATACATATATGCATGCAATAACAATTAATGAAAAAAAGAGGCCATGAATTTGAAGAAGAATTGGAGGAGGATATATGGTATAATCTAGAGGGAGGAAAGAGAAAGGAGAAATGCTTTAATTTAACAATAATCTCAAAAATAAAAAAGAAAGAAAAGTAATTTTTAATAAACGTTTTAGTTTGGAATAAATTTTTATTTGAAAGAAAGTTGCAAAAATAACTCAGAAAGTGTTTCCCCCAGTTCCTCCCAGTATTCACAAGACAGGAAATGCTTTAAATCCATTACGTGGTTTTAGTCAGGACCTTGGTCCAGGGCTCTGTAAAGAAGCTAGCTGATGGCCCTGCGGTTATAAGAGTGAGAGAGCCATTCCTGACCCTTATTAGCAACAACATTTAGGAGAGCAAGCCCTTCACTTTGCCAGGGCAGCACAGCACAGCCAGCCCTGTTAGCACATGTGTGGGTAAGCCAGTCCTGAAAATGTGAGCATAGAAATGACCCCATTACCCATCTGTCTGTGGTTGCAGGGTCAGGGGAGAAGTGCTCTCCTACACCCTCCCATCAATGCCAGAGGCAGGTGGGAAAGATGGCCCTGTGGTCTTAAGAGTGAGAGAGCCATCCCTGACCTTGCCAGGGTAGCACAATAGAGCCAACACGGTTAGCGCAGGTGTAAGTGAGCCAGCCCCGAAATTGTGACCATGAGAGAGTGGTCCCCATTTCCCATCTGGTGGATGAACCCTACAGATGCTCAGGCAAAGACCCAGGATTAGGACTTGGCCTGCCCCAACATCCACCCCATCTATGATCTGCTGGAGCATGTGAAGGGACCTGACCTGCAGACCCAAACCTGCAGGATCTCCATAACACAAGGCGCTAGCAGGATGCCCAGGAAGAGTCTTATTGGGGGCCCAGCGTCAATGTGTAGTGGAGACTAGGAGCCTTGGACCAGACCAATGCCTCTTTGCAATGAACACTTTTAAGTAGAAATGTATGGACAAAGGGGTATATGGTGTGACTTGTTTGGTTGCACTGCAGCTTCCATGACAAGAATTTTAATTCCTTCCCTTTTTAAATTTTTTTTCTAATTTTATTTTCTTCACTTTTTTCTCTTGAACTTTGTTTTATTTGTGTGTTGGGGGGCAGATGACAGATACAAAGGGACAGAGAATGAATGGGATCAAGATACATGATGTGAAAATCACATAGAATAAATAAATTTTATTTTAAAAAGTTTAAAAAAAAAAGAAGCTAGCTGAGCATGATGAGCCTGTGAGTGAGCCAGAGCCGTCCATCAAGCAGCATGCCTCCATGGTCTTCGCTCTATTTCCTTGGCTACGAGTCAGTTCCCCAGGTGGAGATACTGCTACATGCTATAGCAAGCGGTTCTGCCTTTAGGTTCCTGACTTGAGTTTTGGCTTTGGCTTTCGTGAATAACAGCAACTTGGAAGTAAAAGATAAAATAAACCTTCTCCTCCCCGCATTGATTTTGGTCAGAATATTTTATCACAGCAGCAGAATGAAACAAGAGCAGCCAGTCACTAGACACACCTTACACTCCATGGATGAAGAACTAAGTCCCACCTTCTGAAGATATAGTTAAACATATTTAGAATTCTTCTGTAAGATATGGACTACTTGTCCTGTCATATTGAACTATTCTGTCATAGTCATGTAAGTAGAGTCTCATGGATATTCTTTTATTTTTTGTACTGTAATTAAATTCTGTTTTTATTGGTTTCTCAGAGTTCAAATTCTTTTAAATTCCAGTGTATCTGAGTGCTCCTCACCTCCGATAGCCCTCACTCTGCACTGTGGAGTGGTAAAAGCCCAACTCTACCCACAGGGTGAGTGCACTTCCTTTGTTTTGCTCACAGCAGCCAGGGTAAATAGCTGAACACAGCAAATGTTAGGCACTTGTTGATTAACGATAAGCAGAGGGAGATGCAGACCACAAGCTGAATTACAGATGCTTCCATTTACAACAAGCTAAAGCTACGGGAAAACCAGTCAGCCAGGTAATTTTCTGCCCCAGTTTTCCAAATATCGGTAGAAGAATCACAGCTTGGAAATAGAAGGCAGGCTAGAGATAAGGTACAGTGGTGAACAGCCCTGGCTACTTTCTTCCAGAGGACCTGCGTTTGGTCCCCAGCACTCATGCAGTGACTCACAGCCATCTGTAACTGCAGCCCTAGGGGATGCTATGACCTCTTTTCACTTCCAAGGGCACCAGGCCCACGTGTGGTACAAAGACATACATGCAGGCAAAGCACCCATACATATAAAATACATAATTTCTATTTATAAAGAAAGACTGTGTGTGGTTGTACACACCTGTAAGACAAGTACTTGGAAGACCTATGCAGGAAGATTGCTAGCTCAAACATTTAAATTAAATTAAAGAGGAATAAGTCATGGTGGCACACAACTGTAATCACAACCCTCAAGAGGTGGAGGCAGGAGGATTGGGAATTCAAGACCAGTTTAAACAACATAGCAAGACTGGGCTAGCTCAGCTACATGAGAGTCTGTTAAAAGAGGGGGAAGGAAAGAAGGAAGGAAGGAAGGAAGGAAGGAAGGAAGGAAGGAAGGAAGGAAGGAAGGAAGGAAGAAGGAAGGAAGGAAGGAAGGAAGGAAAAAAGGGAAAAAGGAAGGAAAGGAGAGAAGGAAAGAGAGAATCCGCAGTTCAGAAAAAGGAAAAACTATCAAGATAATCCTCGGAGGGGATAGGGCTGTTTATATCAAACTGATTTCCCACTTAACATAAGCCTTGACTTTCCTCATTTTACAATGTCACATCTCTGACACTCTGCCTTTCCCATAGAACTGCCTATTTATTAAAAGAGCCACAGGTTTTAGGAAACCAAAGCCCCAAAAGATTCATTTTAAATTAACTTACTTTAAAAAAAAATAACATTTACACAACATAAAAAGGAAACCCTGCAAATTTTAATTGCCCTATTTTTTTTAAAAAAAAGGTTATTATTACAATAATCAATTCCAAAGCCGCATATATTAATGAGATAAACACACTATTCTGATACTTGGGAGCTCTTGACCCTCATGTACTAGAGATGTGAGATTGTCTAATTAGGATTCACACCGTCATGTGCTATTACATTTATCAGCCAAGGGATGTGTTTGTTAATTCTTTCCTGTGAGCAAAATGCCAAGTGCTCAAGGCCAAGTGTAAACAGTCAAAATGAAGCAGAATATTAAGTAATTACATAACAAATTCAGACAGTGTAGACAATGATTACCAAGACCAAAGCACTCATTGCTGGCTCTCGGACATCTAAGCTATCTATTAAAGTACTGGCCCAAGTCCATATAGAAATGACACTGGGTTAAATGTATTTATTAAGATAAATTTGAACAGGCTTGCTTGCTATTTACTATAATTAGGAAAATAAAAGCAAACTGTAAAGATCATCATATTATAATTGGGATCAGATAAGAGGGACTCCCTCGAGCTTTAAAGTTATTTTGCCATATAGCTAGGAGAAAAAAGCGTGTGTGAGGGGAGAGAGAGCACCCATAAAAAAGGCTTTTTTAAAACACCTCATATCTGAAGTCATTGGATTTCAACAAGGCACTTGGCTCAAAAATCTTAATTTTCTAATATATCTTGAAATAGAGTCATTGCTGTTTTCACACAGGGTCAAAGCTGAAGGATATACACACACACACACACACACACACACACACACACACACACACACACACCCCTTGCTGACAGCTTCAATAAACACTACTTTATGTTTGCCTCCTTCAGCAACCACACCACCTGATGCCCAATTAGCACAGTGATTCATGTAGAATGAAAGTCCCAGCCTCTTTATTTCACCGTCATCCATCTGTGGTGTTCCCAGACAGGGCAACACTAAATGGCATCTGACAAGTACGGTGGGGGAAATCCCCACCTCAACTGTCCAGTGAGCAGACAACCATTGTTCTCTTTGCAAAATTGTTCAAGTATTCAGCATGAAGAGGTTAAAAAAAAAGAAACTCTAACTTCTGACAGGTCCAGCACTCACACTTCTTACCCTGCTCCTTGCAGTTATTTCAAAGCAGAGTTTCATCCAGCAGCTTGGGGGGATATCAGACCAGAGAGCTCAGTCATGTCAGGAGTACTGGCTGTTTGCCTCAGCAAAGCCTCAGGGATGAAAGAGGTCTTGTTCACCACTGTTGGAAATTTCAATTTCTCCCAACGAGGAGAAAGAAAAGTGTTTGTTTGAGGAAGCCAGGAGTGATCACAGCAACTTCACAAGTCAGAAGCACGTGGCTTTGGGCCAATTACCCAGTTCCCCTGAACTCTTGTGAAAAAGAACCCAGAGAGAGCCTTCTCTTTGGGGACCATGCCTCTGCTCCATTCCCATCACTTCTGAAGGCTTCTATTTCAAAGGGCTCCTTAGAAACATGGAGAAAGTAATCTAATTATAGCAGTTTAGGAATCTTAGTTTGTGTATTTTCCTCTGAAAAAGATATGATACACTATTCTCAATAAGAGTTAATTTATTATCATAATGTCCATTAGGCAAAGCTGGATGTTTTGTCTGTGTTTTTTCTAGTGACAAATCAATTAAATGGGGGGTAACGGGAAACACAGACATTGCATTCCTCTTCATATTTTCAGCCACCCTTTACCATGAATCAGTCTTTTCTTCAGCTTGGCTCTTGACTGCTGTCTATAATTAACATATAACTGTTGTGAGTAAACAATTTACCTTGTAGTTTTTAAACACTGTAGTTTAAATGGAAATAAAATTATCTTTTGCCACAAAGGCACACAATGTGAGCTAAGATTATAACTGCAACCCTTCGAATGCAGCATATTTTAGTCGTAAATTTGAAATTCTGAAGCTGTTGGCAGAATAATCTTGAAATAGTATCTTTATATCTGTTATTTGTTTGTGAAAAAAATAGAAATAAATTTAATATATATTTCCATTAAAAAGATGTGGACTTCCCTAAATTTAAACTATACAATAATATTATGGATTTTTTTACAATTAAGGAAACATACTAAAAAGACCAAAAGGGTCTGAGACAGGAGTCTTAGGACAAGTTTAACATTAAGATTTGATTTAATGAGACAGAATAAAAGAAAAGTATAAAATAAAGAGTATAATTATGACTGCATCTTAAATTTAAGTTCCAGAAAAACAGCAAAGAATTCATTTTTGGGGGAAGGGCCATGATCATCAGCAAGAGCCAGGGGAAACACTAGCAACAGTGACTCCATGAAAAGCCATGGAGACCAGGTCCTTAAAACACTTACCCCAGCTCAGTCTTAGCTGAATTTATAGTGTTAATATCACAGTTCATCTTTCTAGAAAAGATTAACAACTACATCGTCATGAAAAAACACTTCAAATTATTTTCCTTCCCCAAATGCCCAAGCAAAATTAAATAAGATTGAAATAAGCCCATAAAAAACCTAGTTTTCTTCTTAGATTTAAAGAGATTTCAGAGGTTGAAGAGTCGATAATGCTGGTAGGTAACAGATCAAATGTCATTCATTGAGTACACTGGTATGGCCAGTTCAGGGAGGGAGGTCACCAGTACAACCTTCAAGGATGCTTGACTTAAAATTACTGAGTAATTCTCAATGGAGCTCATTATCTTCATTCCAATAAATGAATCTCAGTTTTACAATAATGCCTATGATGATGATGGAACCTGTTTTGGGGAACCCTTTTGTTTCCCAAGAAAGTGTCATTTGTGGGCGTTGTCAGGATTGTGAAAGAAAGGAACCAGGATGAGAAAATCAGATATGCAGTATGAAACTATCCTACATATGATAAGACCAGCAGCTCTTTAAAGTTCACCAAACAGAAAGCCCAGTAACAGGTATAAGTAGAGTGCTGGCTATTGGCAATTGTGCTTTATCACCTAGAACTTAATGGTGAGATCGTACTGCTGAAGACACAACATCACAGGTCATGGAGACATCAAACCAGTACTCACCCGGAAGCTTCCTTCCTATTCATGTGATCTTGAAGTAGATATTGTTACTTCTCAAAATCTACAAATAAAAAAAAAAGCTGAGGCATAGAAAAGCTGCTACTTTCTCAAGCCACTGAACTGTCATTTTATCAATTGCTCTTGTGCCCTTAACTACCATGTTATAGTAGCTGACAGCAGTCACAGAGCTATGATGTGGGAATAAGATAGCAATGTAGACATAGAACCTGGCTTCAAGGATATTAGCTTTATATGAAATAAATACATCACTGTGGTAATTGCCCCAGAAACATTTATTCAGTTGCATTAAATAAGCATAAAACATTAGGATATCCCATTAAAAAGCAACTGAATTTTGATTAAATAAATGCCATAAGCTGTGATATTCAATATACTCTTCAAGTGTCAGAGAAAGGCACGAAGGTAATGACTATAAAAGGTAACAATGGCCATATTCCCACACTATATTCATAAATTGTATGGGTCCTCTGTAAATTTTTAAAGAGGTATTACACTGTGTATAAAAGCACTTCTACCCTGCACCTGGAAATTACTGAACTGTAAGAAAGAATGATGCTCTGACAGAATAATGCTTGCCTCTAGGGAGAAAAATGTGCTAGATTTGTTTTTTAAAATTTTCCCTTTGTATATTTCAAGGTTTATAACTCCCAGAGAGGCGTGTGCACATCTCTGCCTGAACGCAGCCTCATTATGTTCAGAACAAACACAGGAGCAATGTGTCCTGCAGGTGCAATGTTTTCTCCAGCAAAACCATTAGTCCACCAGGAGTTGCCCATTAAATGTGTGTCTTTTTACAACCAGCTGGATCACTTCCTATTACTCATAACAGGGTTATTTACAAATGAGATGCTGAAAGGGTAACATTGTCTGCCTCTGCCAAGGTACCTTCTGTTCTATTAAGAATATAAAAAAGTAAGAAACAGAAGGGAAACATGTCTTGCCAGTTAACGAGATGCTGGTTAAGGGCCGGAGGCAAAGCCTAAGGCCCTTAAACTAGCCAGTCATTAACCACCAGGCAATGCCTACAAAGAGGTCACCTTTGGGGCTAGAGGGGAGAGCAGAGACATCCAGGGTAAATATTTGCCTGTCTATCGTACAGGAAAGCTAAAGAACTTGAGAAGACAGATAAGAACAACCAAGAAGCATTTTCCTTCACCTTCATCTGAAATCAGCTCACGACATATAACAGCAATGTCTAGAAGGAAAACTATGTCATGTCTTGTCTCTCCTTGCTTTCTTATTAGCATTTTCTCTCTCTTTCTACATGAAATGGAAAATTTTGCATGTAGGATTCAGTTATAGATCCGGACTAAATGTTAAGAATTTTATGAAGCAAACTCAAAATGAATGCCTACTTGTTTCATTTCAGCTGTAAGTTGAGACCAGTATTGTGTTAACCAAGGATCCAAAGGAAAATGAAGTCTGAACAAGGTTGTTCTCATTCTAAGGTTGCAGTAAAATCACTGTCTAGTGGTACTCACTATATGCCATTCTTGCTTGACTAAAATTTAGAACATAAGTTTGGGTTTGGAGACAGACTTTTGCCTTGAGCTGCTGCTCAGATGAATTGTTTTTGACTGTGATTTCCAAAATGTCAGTAGATAAATAAACCAAAAGGAAATGGAAGGATCTGCAAGGACTACAGAGAAAGGAACTTCAAGTTTCTTGCTTCTGTGTATCTAACTTCTTACACTCACATCCAAACTCACTAGCCTTAGTTCTATAATATAAGCTTGTAACTTGTAATGATGCATACATGGTCTAGGAAGCTTGCTATAGTGCAAGCATCCTAAATGTGCTCACTGAAGCCCAGAGAGTTGAGTCAATCACTAGCAACAGCATCCTGATGCACTGAAGAAGTGCAGTACACACAAGATGCACGAGGCTGCTGGCAGCAAAACATGGCACGATGTCTCACAGTCAAATTTATGCTTTGTAAGTAGAAGAAATAAACTCTGAAGTAATAAAAAGTATAGTAAACATATAAGCTAGCAACAGTTATTATCTCCATCAGCTGCTGTGCATTGCACATGATGGCATGTACTGTGCATTTGAGACTAGGAGCACAGTGGGTTTATATCAGATTACCCAGGAGCATGTGAGTCATGTGTTTCAAACCATCATGATAGGATAGCTATGACTCTACTAGACAATGGGAATTTCTCAGCTCTGCCATGATCTTATGGGTTCAGTACAGGTGGTCGCTCATTGATGGAAAGGTTGCAATGCAGAGTGTAAATGAATATTCTCACATATCTTTCTGTGAGTTTTATCTCCATACCTTATATCTTTGCCTCTCATAGACCACAAATATATAGGGCTCTGAAGTTTCTCACAAGCCCCAGAAATTGGCAACTGACAACAAAAGGAACAGAAAGCAATGTAGACAGATTTCCTATCTTAAAATCAGATAGGTTTATCACATACCCAATAGAACCTTATTACTTTTCCTTTTTATAAAAAAATTCTTCTCTCATATAATACATCTTGACTGCAGCCTCCCCTTCCTCCACTCCTTTCAGTTCTGCCACCTACCTCCCCTCTCCCCAAGATCCACTCCTCCTCTGTCTTCCTTCAGGAAAGTGCAGTCCTGCCAGAGATATCAACCAGCAAAGCATAACAAGATGCAATAAAACTAAGCACAAACCCTCATATCATGGCTAGAAGAGGAAACCCAGTAGGAGGAAAAGGGTCCCAAGAGCAAACAAAAGAATCAGAAACATGCCTACTCCCACTGTTAGGAGTCCCACAAGAACCCCAAGCTAAACAACCACAGCTTATATGCAGAGGACATAGGGCAGACCAATGCAGGCTTCGTGATTTCTGCTTTAGTCTCTGTGAGCCCCTATGAACCTTGCTTAACTTATTCTGCGGGCCATATTCTTGACCCCTCTGGCTTCTACAATCCTTCCTCCCCCTCTTCTGAGAGGTTCCCTGAGCTCTGCCTAATGTTAACCTGTGGGTATCTGCATCTGCTCCCATCAGCTGCTAGAGGAGGCCTCTCTGGTGATGATTGGGCTAGTCACTGATCTATGAGTATAGTAGAATACCATTAGGAATCATTTCGTTGACTTTTTTGACAGTTTTGTTTGATTCTACCCTAGGTCTCTGGGACACCAGCTTCTGGTAGGAATCAGGTTGGGGAAGGAGGGACAGAGGGAGAGAGTACTGGGAGAGACACCTGGAATTGGGAGACATTTGGGGGTCAATGTGGAAACCTTGTACTGTGGAAACTTCCTGGAAACTGTGAGGGTGACTCCTAGACATGGAGGATACAGAGGCTAAACTTGCCATCTTCTATAACCAGCAAGGCTTCCAGTGGAAGGACTGAGTTACCAACCCAACCACAAAACCTCCGACCTACAACCTGTCCTGCAAAATGTGCTGGAGCAATGATGACTCAGAGCTTGTAGGAGTGGCCAACCAATGACTGGTCTAATTTGAGGCCCACTATGAGAAGGAGTCCATGCTTGACACTGCCTAGAACCTGATTCTTAATTTCAATGTCTCTTTGCCATGCTATTCTTCCTTTGCTATAACTCAAGTAGCATCTTTTTATGACCTTTCCCACTCCAAAGGTTGTCAGAAGCAATTATGCATTGCCCTAAATTAACATGAAAACAGCCCATTAGTGGTATCTTCTCCACAGAAAACAGTTTAAGGGTAATACCACTTCATTGACCCCCCCCCCCCATTTTTTCTCAAGTTGCTTATTAAAACACCTGTCCCTCATCACAAACAAACTCTCAATGTGAGGCATCTGGTAAATGAAATTATTCCATCTTCATCACATAGCTATTTCAAGCATATGGACTTCATTGATATGGATCATTAATTTGGCTTACATTAATGATTTACATAAAGTAAATAAGAAAGCCAAAAGGAGGTGGAGGTGACTATCAAAATGTCCCCTCTTAATTCAATACAGAACATACCTTACTGCTATGAAAGGCTAAATGTCATAAAGAGAAATTCAGAGGACTCCTTAGAGACACTACGCTCAGTGAAGGTTCTTCCAGGCTAGATGATTCCCTTAGGGACCTATATTATTGACCTTTGCATGTTTGAGACCAAAACGCATGGGAAACACCATAAAGGAGGCAAGATTTAATGTGTTATTCGGTCATCATCAGAGAAGCTTCCTCTTGCAGCAGATGGGAATAGATGTAGAAACCCACAGCCAGTCATTTTACACACACATACACAGAGAGAGAGAGAGAGAGAGAGAGAGAGAGAGAGAGAGAGAGAGAGAGAGGGGGGGAGACAGACAGACAGAAAGGCAGGCAGACAGGCAGGCAGAAAGGCAGAAAGACAGACAGACAGACAGGCAAAAGACAGAAAGACAGACAAACAGACCTTGGAATACACAGCTCTAAATAGGATGTCTCCATCAAATCCCTCCCCTCAGAGCTCAGGAAACTCCTTGGAAAAGGAGGCAGAAAGAATGTAAGAGCTAGAGAGAATGGAGATATATCAGGAGAACAAGGCCCTCCAAATAAGCTGAGGTAAGATCATAGAAACTCACAGAGACTGAAGCAGTAAACACAAGGCCAACAAGGACCTGCAGCAGGTCCACTGCACATAAGTTATAGCTTTCAGCTTAGTGTTTTTATGAGACTCTCAAGTGAATAAATGAATGGGTCTCTGATTCTTTTTTTGTTTGTTTTGTTTTGTTTTTCAAGACAGGGTTTCTCTGTGTTGCTTTGCGCCTTTCCTGGAACTCACTCTGTAGCCCAGGCTGGCCTCGAACTCACAGAGATCCACCTGGCTCTGCCTCCTGAGTGCTGGGATTAGAGGCATGCGCCACCACCGCCTGGCTCGGTTCTCTGTTTCTTGTGCCTTCTCTTGAAGGTTTTTTCCTTTTGTTGGATTGTCTGGTCCTGTTGTATAATATTTTGCTTGTGTTCTGACAAATAAAGCTTGCCTGGTGATCAGAGGGCAGAGCCAGCCCCTAGTTAACAATAGGAACCAGGCAGTGGTGGCACACACCTTTAATCCCAGCACTTGAGAGGAGAAAACATTAAGATCGGGAGTTCAAGGCCATCCTGGGCCTCATGAGATTGAACTAGTCTAAACGAGAAACAGAGCTGGGCAGTTGTAGTGCATGCCTTTAATCCCAGCACTAGGGAGGTGGAGACAGGAATATAAGGCAGGTGGAGACAGGATCTCGCCACCCCACACACACACCTCCCTCCCACCCCTCACCTCAGCCCAAGGATTGAGAGAGGTAAAATCTCTCTGGTGGCTGCTGCTCTGCTTCTCTGATCTTTCATCCTTTACCCTGATATTTGACTCCTGGTTTTTATTGATAAGACTAATTAGGATCATCACACATCATGGTCCAGCCTCCATGTGATGATTTTGTTTTATCTTATCATATTTTATTTTATATGGTTGTTATCTCTTAGAAGGTGTCTCCTGTTTTTTTCCAGTGAAAGACACAAAGGAAGTAGATTAGGAGGGGAGGGGTTTGGAAGGGGAGCTGGAGAAAATCTGGGAGGAGAAAAGGGAGGGAAAACTGTAAGCATTATATTGTATGAGAAAAAGTCCATTTTCAATAAAAATTTTAAATACAAAAATATTAATTATTATTTTTTAAAAGGCAAGATTTATTTTGGCTCCTAGTTTTAGAGCATTCAACCGTTGTACACTGGCCCCATGTTCCTGGGTACAGTATCATAGCAATGGGAGCATGTAGCAGAAGAGCTTTTTCCATTCATGGCAGACAAGATGCAGGAAGAGGACCAAGACATTCTCAAGCGCTTACCCTTAGTGATGCACTACCTCTAACTAGATCCTACCTCCTAAAGTTTGCAGAACCGATCAAAATAATTCCAGTAGGTATCAAGTATTCAACACATGAACTTGTTGGGGGGTAGATTTTACTTAGAAACTTAACAGATCCTGATCTTGGTCCTGAATTTTGGGTGTGTTAGAAAATGCAGATGCTAATTCTTTTTCGCCATTGTTTTTTACCCTTTTATTGAAAATATTATTTTATCTCACATAATGTATCCTGATTACAGTTTTCCTCCCTCAACTCCTCCCAGTTCCTTGCAACATCTCCTTCTATCTGGATCAACCACTTTTCTATTTTTCATTCAAAAACTAACATGCTTCTAAGAGATAATAATAAATTAATATAATATTATAAGATAAGACATAAACTAACACATCAGAATTGGACAAAACAAAAGGAAAGAAAAGAGCCCAAGAGAACGCAGAAGAAATAGAGACCCACTTGTAGAGTACTAATTTGTTGTAGAAAAAAGCCTTCATCTAGCTTCCTGTACATGATTTTGGGATTGAGTCTCTGTCAGTTTTCTGCAGTGAACCACGACCATGCCTAACAGCAACCTTTGAAGTCTTCAGATGGATGATGGGCCCCCACAATGATGATTCTACATGGACTACTAGGCTTACAAACACTACCTAAAGATCAGCTTTGGACTACAAACTGCTCAGGACAATTTCAAGGTGGCTAGCTGAGATGATCCAGCCTCACAGACACTCTAGCCAGGACTTGAGACAAGCCCTGTACTTTTTCCCCTTTTTGCAGAGACTTGACAACAGATGATACAGCTACCTCTCCCAGGACTTGACAACTAACCCAATTTTTCTTTTTAGGATCCCCTAAAGATGCCATCACCCCCAGAAAGCAGGAAGTAAATTTAAGAACATGATACCCACATTCCCAAGAGATGGGGTAGGTGGTTTTTGGTATTTCAGTGGGTTGTGGATATTTGTCATTTTTTAGGGTGATTGGTTACAAGTTGTATTGGTAATGGTCAGGGAAAAAAATTGAACAAAGGAAATTAGACTCAAGGTTTTTTTTGAAAAAAAAAGAAAAAGATAAAAAGGGGATATAGACATGGTAGGACAAAAAGATAGATTATTGAATAGACTCTGAAAAAAAGATATAGATATGATAAGATAAAAGGGTAGATTATTGAATCTACTTTTAAAAAGCAACTACTTGTTTCAAATGTTTTACGTTAATATGAATCTTCGCATATTGATAGAAATTTGAGATTATTTTTCTTTCTTTTTTTTGAGATTTATTTTATTATGTCTAGGATGTTCTGCCTGCATGTTGCCTGTATGCCTGAAGAGGGCACCAGATCTCATAGATGGTTGTGAGCCACCATGTGGTTGCTGGGAATTGAACTCAGGACCTCTGGAAGAGCAGCCAGTGCTCTTAACCTCTGAGCCATCTCTCCAGCCCCGAGATTATTTTTGTTAGAACATACTGTACATACTTTTCTAATCTTGTTTAAGGTATTGTACCTATACATCTCGTTTAACAATATACTGCAAATTGCTAGTCCTTGAAAGTTATTATTATAAATGATTTAGGATAATAAGGAAATGCAGGTCAGTAACTAGTCATCTATTACAATCAAATTTTTAGTCATATTAAGTATGATTTCAAGGGCAAACAGATGTATTTTAGACAGACAGGTCATCTTCAAACACTTCAGAGATCTACACAATATGGTATTTAAGATGTTTTAATAACATAGGTTCTTTTTTTATTATGACAATGAGACATGTCTGTACCTGGCAGCACTAATCTACTTCAGAGAAAATGATAGGCATTGAAGAAACTATATATGGAGTTTAATTTCTTTGTGGCAAAAGTTAGACACTGGGCAAGAAAATGCCCTTACTTCGACTGCTGACAGTGTACTGTCCAAATGGGACAAGCAGGACACAAAAGAAAGGACTGCCAAACTTTGCCAAGGCAAGGTAGGACAGCCCTGTCAGATAAATCTGTCAGATATTCTAGGTCTGAAGACCGAAGATGGATGCCCCAATGTTGCAAAGGAACCTTGAGTGACTGTCCAGGCAACCAGCTGTTTCTGTCCTTTCTCACATTTTTTGGACGTTGCTTGCTTGCACTTCTGGCTTACCCAGGTAATATTATTTCCTTCTCAGGTTTCTGATGGAGTTAAAGACTTTAAAGTTATAGTTTTCCTTGTTACCAGATTTAGAAAAGAAACTCACTGTGTAAAGTGTATAAGATTGAGAGACATCATAAGACAGTTTTAGATGGTAATGCAAATTAGGATAGAAAGTGAATTAGGTACAACATTTTGCACTGACCAAAATAGAATAAATACTGGAGCAATTTCTCTGAACTTGTCAATTGTTAATGGTATGGACATTGTTAATGTAATTCTTAACTGTATATATTGTATATAGTTACTGTACTTATTGTATATAGTTTTTCTTATATTAGTTATAAACTTCTTTTAATTTTTTATTTTAGACAAAAAGGGGAAAATGTGGTAATATTTTGTATATACTCTAACAAGTAAAGCTTGTATTAGGAGCAGAGGGCAGAGCCAGCTATAGAGTTAGCCGTAGAGGCCAGGCAGTGATGGCACACACCTTTAATCCTAGAACTCAGGAGGCAGAGGCAGACAGATCTCTGTGAGTTCAAGGCCACCCTGGACTACACAAGATTAATCCAGTCTAAAAGACAAACAGAGCCAGGCAGTGATGTCTCACACCTTCAATTCCAGACCTTGGTAGTCATGTGCCTCTAATTCCAGCACTAGGAAGTGATGTGGCTGGGCAAAGAAAGACATATAAAGTGGGAGGAGACAGGAGCTCAGTGCCCTTTTTGGCGGAGGACACAGGGGCATTCAATCTGAGGATTCATGGAGACAGAATCTTCCCCTTTCAGCTGAAGAGTTAGCAAGTTGAGAAGTGGCTGTGGCTTTTTCCTTTGTCTCTCTGATCTTTTAGCATTTACCCCAATATCTGGCTCTGGGTTTTTATTATAAGACCCTTTAGGATTCATGCTACACACATGTTCCCACACTGAGGAATCCCATAATAACACTACACTGGAAGCCATAATATCTATGCAAAGGACACACTTTCTGCCTCCTCTTCTGCAGGATTCACTGAGCCTGCGGGAGGATTTTATGAAGACACCCCATTTAGGGAGGAGTTTTCCTAGGTCTCTCACTTTCTGTACATTATCTGGTGTGGGTCTCTGCATTTGTTGCCATCTGCTGCAGAAGGAAGCTTCTCTGATGATGGCTGAGCAAGGCACTGATCTATGAGTAGAGCAGAATGTCATTAGGAGTCATTTTGTTACTATGTTTTTATTTTTGTTGTTTGTTTGTTTGTTTTAGAACCATAGTATTTGGTTTTACCCTCGGTCCTTAGGATATCTAGACTAAGGTTCTTGGTCACCCAAGCAGTGCAGGGTATGGGTTCCATCTCATGGAGTGGGCCTTAAGTCTAAGCTGATATTGGTTGTTTCCTCTCATAAGCTTTTTGCCACCATTACACTAGCTTATCTTGCAGATAGCACACCATTGTAGATCAAAGGATTTGTGGCTGGGTTGGTATCTACATTTCTCTTTTGGTAGCATGCAAAGTACCTTCCTGTACCAAAGACACTAGTCATTAGGGGTGAAGGCTCTAAGTAGGCACCAGCTTGACTTCTCTGTGTTCAATAAGTTGTGTGGGTATTGTCTTCAGCAACAGGGCCTTGCTGTCAGCTTATGAACAGCAGCCTATTGTCTTGGCAACAGCCTGGGTTGTTTGGGGATTCCCATGGGACTCCTTTGGCCAACAACTCAATTGATGTAGCCCAATTTCAGTATTAGAAGCTTCATTTGGTGACAAGAGATGGCCAGTTGAAAACTCTTTCTCTCATTATTTGATGATTTCATTTAAATGTCCTTCATATATGTACATATTTTAACAAGCATATATATATAGATATAGATATATATAGATATAGATATAGATATTAGCAAGTGTTAGGTTTCCACACTACCCCTCAAATAGTCCTTAATTTTATCTGTCTCTCCATTACCCCCTTTTCCCTCTTCTCTACTGGATCCTCCTGCCCCCCCTCATTCATAACTATCTATTCTATTTCCCTTTCCTAGGGAGATCTATCTGTCCCTTCTAGTTCCTTACTATATACCTAACCTCTGTGGTTCTGTGCATTACAGCTTGGTAATCATTGACTTCACAGCTAATATCTGCATATAAGTGAATACATACCATATTTGTCTTTCTGGGTCCGTGTTATCTTGTTTAGTCTGATCTTACTCAGATCATAACAGATCCTGATTACGGCCATAAATTTTTGGTAGGTTAGATAATGCAGATACTAGATTCCTACTAGCAGTTTATAAGAAACGATGAAGAATGAGAAAACAAATGAGATATTATTCACATAGACTCTCTATGTAAGAAGAGTTTAAAAACAGTATTTCCTCTTCCTCCTCATCAAATCAAACCAGTTTTTGCTAGTTCTAGATGTACTTTATCTCCCCAGAGTCTTATGTCCTTCCTGGTCCTCTGTACAGAGATGTTATAGGGTGGAACCTTTAAGACACAAGTCTCATGCAAGGGTTGTTGTGGCTGTAAGTTTCTCCAGTCCCACCCAGCTGTGCAGTCCTGCAGCTGATTATAAAATAATCACTCAGAGACTTAATATTAGTTACAAACTGTGTGGTCTATGGCTCCAGCACATTATTAACTAGCTCTTATAACTTAACTCCTATTATTCTATGTCTTGCCACATGGCTGCAGGGCTTACCAGTACTTTCACATCTTGCTTCTCCTGGCGGCCACTCACAGCATCTCCTCTGACCTTTTTCTTCCTCTATCTCTTCAGGGTGAATGTAGCACCTGATGCTATTCTGCCTCATCATTGAACAAACAGCTTCATTTATCAACCAATCAGAGCAACACATATCCATAGCATACAGAAAGACATCCCACAGCAAGTTTTAAGTCACTGGGGATAACCATTGTCATGCCATTAGGCCACCACCAGGGCCAGGAAGTTCATATTCTTTATTCCTCAGAGCTAATTAATTATACCTATCCTATTGATGCATAGCTTTGGATATTTGTTACAGCAACAGGGATCAAGCTAAGACATTTTTTTCAGGATCACATTTCCTAATTTTTCTTAGTTTCATAATGTTTCTTTGGAAATGTTGAGAAAACAAACACAGTTAATGCAACAAAAGCAGGGAACGTTTAATGAAATAAGCTATGAAAGTAGGAAATGTTTAAATTATATTGACTTATTATAGGTAAGTGGGGTGTGTGTGTGTGTGTGTGTGTGTGTGTGTGTGTGTGTGTGTGTGCAGGCATTGCACACCATGGTACATGTGTACAAGTCAGAGGACAACTTGTCAGACTCAGTTCTGTCCTTCCATCATGTGGATCCCCGTATTTGAACTTGGATCATCAAGCTTGATGACAAATGCATTAACCCACTGAGCCCTCCTGCAGGCCTCTAAAAACATTTAAAGGCGTAGTTTTATAATACTTTATCATTTGTGCCTCAATGTTAAACAGCTAAGAACTGAAAAGGGGGGGGGGGTTCAAGTAACCAGTTTGTGACAGCCAGAAAAATCAATCATAATTTGCCATAATTTAGTTTCCTTCAACTGTGTTGGGTTTTGTGGCACTTTGAGTCACACTACAAGCTAGTACAAACCCAGGATATTTCACATTTTCCAAGTGTTATTCTATATTTCTGCTCTCAAATTATCATGTTGCAAAACAGTTGTTTCCTCCTAGCCTGTCTAGATTAGATACTGAAAACATAAAACTTGTCATTAGCAATGAAGGGTACTTTATATTTATCAGATATTTAAATAATGATTAAATGTTTAGCCCCTATGTATGGTTGCAGTTAGAAAATATTATAACTTCCATTTTACAAGAATCAATACAGTTTTATAGTGTGATTGTGGAAAATGCCAAGTTAGTCATAGAGAAAGCACTACCTTTCGACTACTATTACCTAATTCTGTATTTTTTAAATCAAATCCCAGAGTAAGACATTTCCTCATCACACCATATGTCTCTGGTCTTTTTATGAGCAAGTTGGGCTTAGAATTAGAGACCTACTTTCTGTGTGTAATGGAGGTGAGTTCTTCCATTTAAAATTCAATTCTGTGGGATAGGCTGACATCAATTTATCAGTCACTCTAACTGGTCTGGTACTGTGACAATTAGTTGATCTCTTGTCATTACACATGTCAAGAAATGCTTTTCCTACAAACTGCTACATGTTCTTGTCACTTACTAAGGGATGGAGATCTTAGTACCATGTCAACACAGGATGCTTTTGTGCAACATCTACAGAAAATAACTATCATACTTTTCCTGAGGGAACTGAAAGAGGAACATGTCACAGACTACTCGCCCTAAACCTTAACCAAGTTTAATCTAAAGTATCCAAATTGAAAAAGATACTTCAGTTAATTTCAACTTTTTATAATCATCTATCAAAAACCCCATCGTGTGAAAGTATACAAAATCATTTAAATGTTTCTGTGTTTCATATAAAAGAAGCCATAAATGGCTGTGTGTCCCTCGCCTGGCTTTCTGTAAACCTTTCAGGGACTTGCAGATTCTGGTGATTTGCTTTGGAAGTATAAGGATGGTAGCATTACTGGAGTGTGGTGGCTCTCATCTGTAGTCACAGTCCTTGAGAAGATGAAGCATCAGTTTCCCTGAATTTAAGGCCATCCCGGAAGAGAGTATTCAAAAACCAACAACAACAAAACACCGCAAAAACAAAAAAGAAATGATAATAAAGATAAGAGAACTGTTAAGCCTCTTACATGAGAGGAGACAAACTCTCAACATGGGTAACCTACAGAACCTCATCAGATATTAGAATGGTATCTGAGAGATGATGACTTGGGGGAGGGATAAAGTGCTTGCTTTGTAAGCATAAAGAGCTGAGTGAGGATCTCTAGAACCTAGTTAATGTCAAGTTCTGTTTCAGGAGCCTGTATTCCTAGCTCTGGAGTATGGTAGAGACAGGAGGATCCTGGGGCCTTCCCGGGCAGACAGATTGGGGAAATCAGTGAGCTAGGCCATGTTCAAACAATAAGGTGGAAAGTGATTGGGGAAGACCCTGATATCAACCCCTAGATTCTAGAGAGGAATAGGTATGACGTGCAACTGCACTCACACACATATGCATGCATGCATATAGTACAATCATGCACACACAGAAAGAAAATAAAGTTATTGAATAATTGATATAGTATGAGTCTCACATAAATCTGCATTTTAAGCATCTGTGTGGATGAAATAAGATACTACCCTTAGCATTAGATACCGAAGGGCATTCACTACAGAAATTATGAGGAAATGGCATGTGGTCTGATTATGGGCCTTTTAAACTGCCATCTTTAGTATTCAAATTTTTCTCTAAGGGACAGACATTAACAATATAACCAGAAAATACTTTTAAACATCATAAAATAGATCTATAATCAGCCACAAAATGACCAAATTAGAAAGACCACATCTTTAAATTCTTCAAAAACGGAAATGTTAAGTTTAAAATGTACTAGGAGAGCAGTACTCTGAGACAGAAAATAAGTGACAGGCCACATAACAAATACATAATAATAATAACACTGAAACAAGTTATATACCACATAACTAATAAATAAATAACACTCTGAAATATGTGACAGACCACATAAGGGAGATCCTTTATTTTCTACTAAAAGGTGGTCACTATCAGGGACACACAGCTGCTAATGACAAAACAAAGGGAAGAGGATTCCCTTGTTTTGTGTTTGTGTGTGTGTGTGTGTGTGTGTGTGTGTGTGTGTGTGTGTGTGTGTATTTGATAACAATTTTTCCTTCATTTGTCTTTTTTTTTTACAAAATATATTTTGATCATGTTTTCCCCTCCTCCAACTCCTCCCAGATCCTTTCCTCCATACCCACCCAATTTCATGCTCTCTCTTTCTCATTCTTGCTCTCTGTTTCTCAAAAGAATAAAAGCAAAATAAAAATAAAAGCAAAGAACCAATCAGATAACAAAAGAACCCAAATTGAAATAAAAACATGGAGTCTGTCTTGTGTTGGTCAACAACTCCTGGACATAATGGCCTGCCCAGGAGTTATCGGCACAGTTATCTGTGGAGGAGAAAACTGACATCCCCTTTCACAGCAGGTATCAACTGAAAATGGCTTCTTGTTTCAGGGGTGGGACTTTGTGTCCACTTCCCCTTTGCAGTACTGGGATTTTTGTCTTGTTTGAACCTGTGCAAGTCTTGAGCACACTGTCACAGTCTGTGCAAGTTCATATGTGCATCAGTCCTATTGTGTCTGGAAGATACTGTTTCCTTGGGTCATTCACCACCTATGGCTCTAACAATCTTGCTCCTTCCTCTTCTACAGAGATTCCTGAGCCTTGAGGGAAGGGGTTCGATGCTAACATCCCATTTAGGACTGAGTGCTCCAAAGTCTCTCATTCCCTTCACATTGTCTGACTGTAGATCTCTGTGTTGATTCCCATCTATTGCATGAAGAAGCTGTTTTAATACTGGTTTGGCAATGCACTTATCTATGGATATTGCAATGTCATTAGGAGTCATTTTATTTCTATGATTCTTTAGCAGAGTAATAGTAGTAAGTTGTCCCCTAGACCGATGACCCATCTAGTCTCATTTTCTTTGCCACTTTTTGTTGTGTATCCAGACTATCCTGAAACTTGAGGTCTTCCCAGCACAGAACTCTGTTTCCTAAGATCTGAAATTCAAGGCACAGACCACATCCGGCTAGACCACAGAACTTTTAGAAACGTAGTGTCAACACACATATTTTCACTTTCACTTCTGGTTTACTCTACTTCAACTAAGCAGTAAAGTGAATTCACAATTATATCATATAAGTTTAATAAAACTAGAAGAAGTTAACCATTATAAAATGGACAAATGCCTTTAAAGACTCTTGCAAGGGAACCTTGGAGAACGGTTAATTCTGATTTTTCAAGCTCAAGCAATAACAAAATAACTGAGCAGCGAACTAACGCTTCTCATGATAGATCTCAGTAATAATAATAATAATAATAATAATAATAATAATAATAATAATAAACATATTATGCTTTAGATGCAACAGCCATCTGATATTTCAAACAAAATAGCAGATATTTGAAACATATGGGAGCATATATACACATTTGATAACAAATTAATTTATTAATTTTACACTAAATGTATTCTGCTCCTTTAGACAGTACAAAGCCAATGCTTAAGCAAGACATAAAAACTGAATATACAGGACAGAAACAGAGAATGTGATGATTACAAATGCCTTTTGGGTCATGTCCTACTAAAATTTTACTGTTAAACCTTACAGAAACTGCTTAGGAGTGTCTTTTAAGGTCTATTCTTTCATTAGGAAAATCAAGTGCCGTGGTACATACCAATGAGCAAAGGCCTCCTGAGAACAGTGAAACAGACTGAAATAACATACTGAAAAAAACAGAGAATCTGGAACTTTATTTTTTTAACCAATGCTGTTGGAAAAAAGTTACCAAAATCTGTGAGAGAGCAAGTTGCAAACGCCAGTCTCTGGAGATGAAGCTCTGGATTATGCTGTGTCTCAACCAGTGATGTTTGGTATCTGCTGTTTCCATAGTAGAGTCTATTATCTTTGTAGCTTGTAGCCAGAGTTTTCCTGTGTCCCACCTGGTCCGCAGCCACTTAGACCCAAGTAAATACACTGTAGCATGAATCTTAAAAGTTCTTAATAATAAAATCAAACCTGAGGCCAGTTATTGGGATGAGTGCTAGAAGATCAGAGAGACAGAACAAGCCACAGCTACCTCACCTCGCCAGATCCTCAGCTAGTCTTGTTTCCTCAGACTGGAGGCCTCTGAGTCCTCATCCAGAATAGGTCTCAGCTCAACTGCTGCTAGAAGCCTGAAAGCTTAACCAGCCAAATGCTTAACCAGGCCAAATGCTGCTAGTTTCTGGTCCTCACACCTTATATATCTTTCTGCTTTCTGCCTCACTCCCTGGGATTAAAGGCTGGTTTTCTGGGATTAAAGGCATGAGTCACACCACGCTTGGCTGTATCCTTGAACACATGGATTTCTGCCTCTGGAATGCTAGAATTAAAGGCGTGTGATACCACTGCCTATCCTCTATGTTTAATATTGTGGCTATTCTGTCTCTGACCCCAAATAAGTTTATTAGGGTGCACATATTTTGGGGAACACAATACCACCTCAACACACAGCAGCTTATATTAACTAAAACTACTCAGCCATTAGCTCAGACCTACCATTGACTAGCTCTTACACTTAAACTCAGCCCATTTCTGTTAATCTATATCATTCACAGCATACAGAACATCCCATAGCAGTAGCTAATTTTAAAATAGTCTATTTAGATATAATCATTGACAGATTGGATGTCTGGAACTTCAATCGAGAAGGAAGTCTGCATTTAGAGCTGAGAGGTGGCCCCACCTGTGAAATTCATTCATTGTATCATTTACAGGGATGCTAAGGTAACACAGAAAGAAAGCCAGGAGTAACTAAAGTGAATAAATCCCTATGAAATGCCCACAAGGGCTTCTGCAGCACAGCTCTAGCCAACTGTAACTCAATATAAGCAACACATTTCAAGACTGCATGGGAATGCACCCTTCACTTTGGGTAGTGGTCTAAGAAGAAGGAGGATTAAAAAAACAAAAAGAGAGTCTTGTTGATGAGACTTTTATGGAAGAGAAAATAAACTAGTTATCCAGTATCAAATGGTGAGCCCTGAAAACATACATGCAAGGAACATATTACACACTGAGCAAGTTGTAACAAAGAATGTGTGTTTGTGTGTGTGTGTGTGTGTGTGTGTGTGTGTGTGTGTACACATATTACATCTATGCATATAACAATAATTAGTGCAAAAAGGGGTCATGAATTGGAAAGAGGTATATGGCAATGAGAGGTATATGGGCGAGTTTGGAGGGAGGAAAGGGCAGGGGAAATTATGTAATTATAATCTCCAAAGATAAAAGAAGTAGTAACAATAAAGAGAAAACAGGGCAAAGTAAAACACATAAGGATATTGACCAGTATTAGGAGGGAACATGGAAGGCCTTTGAAGTATGCAGGGGCTCAGGGGCTATCTCATCGCTAAGTAATTGAAAGCTATTTTAAAAGATGAGCTGTATGCTTTGCTTCTACAAAGATAAATGTAAGTTTTAGAGACCTTTAATCTGGTGAAAAGCAAGTACCTGCAATATGTTCCCCAGGTAACAGTTCTTCACATTTGCATACCCAATCTGTATTTTTAACATAAAGTTGCAAGGTTTCTCCTCTTAAAAAGAAATACAGGCTCTGAAAAGATTATCTTTAAAAATTAATGTGAAAAAAAATACTCCTTCCTTTATAAGATTCTTGTCCTTGAAAACAACATAGAGAAACCAGGTCTGGCAGTATATGTGTATAATACTGACTCTCCTGCAGCTGAGGCAAGAGAATCCTGAGAGCAAATCTAACCTGGACTATGTAACTAGACCCCATCTCAATAAAGTGAGCCAAAACTAGGTACAAGTAACTCACTTATCCAAAATTCATACAGGTACCTATCACAAGCCTGCAAATGGGCTTTCTACTCTTTTTTCTCTGTTTCTCTCTGCATATCAGCTGGACTACCATGACCTTGTCATTCACTGTGTTCTTCCTTTCCCGCTCTTTTAATTTAATTTTTATTTTCTTTAAGTTTTTAATTTTAATTTAATACATGAGTACTGTTTTTATAACATTCCACACCTTCCTCACCCCCTCCAAATCTTCCCATGTTCCTTAATATCTCTTCTTTAATGATTCTAGTGTATATGTATGTGCAAACACATGTATATGTGCATTTATAAAGCCTAGTGTTGCTCATATGTGTATGTATTTAGGAATGACCATTTGGGACTGGATAACCTATCAGGGAACTTGTCTCTAAAGAAACCTGATTCTCCACTAATTGCCTATAGATCTTTGGGTAAGACCTTATGAAATGCTCATCATCCACACTGACACTTCAACTGGTTTTGTTTCAGTAAACCCATCTTTGAAATCTGATGTGTGTAGCATCCCTTTCATGTATAGAAGACACTGTCTCACAACACTCCTGATCCTCTGGCTCTTACACTCTTTCTACCTCATCTTCCATGATTTTCCCTGCACCTTAAGGGTAGGGTCTGTATTATAGATACATCAGTTGAGGTTGGGTCCCGCATAGTCATGCATTCTCTGCATTTTGACCAGTTCTAGATCTCTGTATTTATCTCCATCTATTGCATAATGGGGCCTCTTTGATAAAGGATGAGAGTTACACTTGCATATGCATAAAAGGATCAGTATTTAGAACACAGAAACAGTGTTTATTTCATAAAAATGAAAGTATTAGGATCTCCTCTGATATCTACATCCCTTCCAACCAGTAATAGTTAGCTAGATTTATAATACCATAAACACCCTCCTATTAAGCAGGCCTTAAGTCCAATAGACAGCTGAGAGTTACCCCTAAGATAAAAGCACTGCTATTGTGCCACTGGGGATATCTTGCCAGACCAGTTACTATTGTTGTTCATAGGCTTTACTGCTGGATAGGACTATTGATTGTTTGCCTCTCTTGACAGCTTGCATAACATCTTCTGATACCATGAGAGATGGTCCTCAGGGAGGAGGCTTTCAGGTTGGTTTCACCTTGATTTCTCCAAGTTCTGTGTGTGTCATATCTTCCTCAGTAGGATCTTACCTTCAAGTTCTGAGAGGCAACCAAAGTCAAGAGCAATAGCCTATATTATTTGGGAAGTCTCTTGGATGTCCCTGACCAGCAATTCAAAGGGAAGTTTCCCATGCCTGGTTCTGGAGTTTTTAGAGTCCATGGCTCTCAGCATCTCATGTGGCATAATACCACCATACATATTCATGTGTGTATAATTATTTATCCTTTATATTTAATATAAATCACCATGTGAGAAATATTTTCCCAATCAAAATATTGTGCTCCCTAATTGAACTGTGCCTCTTTGAAGCAAATTGTTTTTTGCTGCTGTGTGGGCTCTAAGGACCACTGAGGCTCACAGTTCGCCAGGACATGAGGAAGCGTCACACATTTCAGAAATAGATAATTTTCCAGGAGGAATGGACGATCTCCAGAGAGCAAAAGACCTTTATTTTTCTTGAGCCTTGCTTCTGTTTAAATACCAACACTCCATAGAAATCACAGCCATTCATCTTACATTTCAAGAATCCTCTGCAGTCACCACATAGTTTTATTACAGAGAAAAGGGAGAATTAAATTTCTTTACTATCCCCAAATCAGATAATGGAACTCACATCTTTCTTCACATCTTAGTTATTTATTTGGAACTTCCTGGTAAATAGTTTATAATGTGAGCATCACATCAAATACACAAAGTAATCATTTAACCTGGGAATGGGGACATTACTTGTTTTTGGCTTGTTTTTCTGCGAGCCCTAAGTACTCTTAAAGTCACAAGCAATCATCAACAAAACCAATCATGTTCTCAATGAGTTAAAAAAAAATCCTGTGTATCTGTTTAAAAGGCAATACAGTACTATAAGGATTAATGTTCTGAAAATTAATAAATACCTTCTCTGGGATAAATATGATATGTACTGTTTGTAAAAATTTAAATATAGAAGACTAAAGGAAAGTAATGTGAAACAATGAAGTTCTCACACAAAATGGGAGAACATGTAGTCAGTATCTGCATAGGAAGACTGTTAGTCATTCTCCACGAAAATCAGACCTATAGCCTCCGACTACCCAAAGATTCTATTTCTAAGTGTGTGGACTACAGAATCTTCTGCACAGTGAACACTAGGAGAAATATACAATTCTTTATAACAACATTGTTCATGGTAGTGCTAAACTAACAAACCAAGTGTCCATTGAGAGAATTGTTGAAGATTCACATATGGAATCCTGTGTTGCAAACACATGAAGGACAGATACATGTTCCATGGATATCAATGTATATTTATCATGATGATATACAAGTATATCAATAGAAATACATGAACTGCAGGAGTTATTTTATGTAAATGAAGTAAATATAGCTACATGATACTGAAGACACTCAGCCACATTACGGAAAACTCCAGCTAAACCCTACATTTACACGCAAGTCTGGAGTTTGTTCTACTTATTTAAGTAGATAGATCTGAGATAATATTGAGGAAAAAGTCTAAGTCAGAAAACAGTCCAATTTATGAGATTCAATACCAGAGACTAGTAAATTATAAAGTTTTTGAAGACATGTATTTGAATTTTATAGTAAAAGGTAGTTATTCTATGTCAGAATAATGATGTATACTAGATTTAAAAGAAAGAAACATGAATGACAAAAAGTAACCAATGTCATTTTAACTCAAAATGAGATACTAATAGACTTGTATATCATAAGCAACAAAAAATTTTTGAGTTAGCAATCAAGACTTATGGTGATATTTTATTTGTACTGAAATGTGCTTTTATTTGTATGTTAATAAATAAAGTTGCCTGGGGGTCAGAGCTAATAGCAAGCTATAGCAGAAGACAGGCAGTGGTGGCACACACCTTTAATCCGATTACATGACAGGCAGATCTCTGTGTGTTCAAGGACACTACCAGCATGGAGACAACATGCCTTTAATCTCAATACCAACCATAGAAGACCTGGAGGTCAGGCAGTGACGAGGAGGTCATGTGGTTGGGTTTATAACCAATGAGAAGGCAGAACAGAAAGTCAATAAAAAGACAAATACACAGGAAGTAGGTCTCTTTCTGAGGGGAAGGACAGCAGCAGCAGGAAGGGTAAGAAAGGGTTTTTTTAGTATCAACTTTTAGCTACTGCTCTGACCTCTTGGGCTTTTAACTCTGCATTTGGCTCTGTGTTTCTTATTTAATAAGACTGTTACATCTACAAAGACTATGATGGGATTTCATGGTATCACTAAGGATCATATTCATTGTTTATTCTTGCTCAGTCTTCTCTCTCATAGTTTCTGTCCTCATGGTAAAAAAGGGCTACTACACAGACAGGAGTACATCCTCAATCTAAACAGCTGAGAGATGCAAGAAAACACAGCATTAAGACAATATCAACTGATGCCTCACAGCAGTATGCTAGCCTTCTGTTGCCATGTAGGCAAAAATCACACACAGGAGAACAGAAGAAACAAAAAGGTATTTGCATCATCTCTTTAGGAAAAGGTGTTTGGAAACAAGGCAACCTCTACCAGGAAATAAAGCATGTTTTTTGTTTGAATTCCAGAACAATGCATGGAAATCATTCTTTGGATATCAGGAAATTGGATCAATAATTATTTTGTAAATGAAATAAATGGGTCTTGGATATCATTACGCTGTAAACTGTATATAGAATAGGAAATTATCCCAGTACATTCAAAAATCCCAAACAGCGCTGAAGAATTCTAGATGGCATAAAAACATGTGACCCAGGGTCTAAAGGACTTAGAAAATGTTCACCTCAACTTTTAATTCAGCATCTCCTCATAGTAAATAGTTTACAGGTAGGCTATACTTTAGAACACAAGAACCCATTCTTCCTGGTCCCACTCCATGGGACAAGTAAATTTTGCTCCCTAGCAAGCACTGAGTAGGCTACAAGATGCTGAATCTCTCTCTCTCTCTCTCTCTCTCTCTCTCTCTCTCTCTCTCTCTCTCTCTCTCTCTCTCTCTCTGTGTGTGTGTGTGTGTGTGTGTGTGTGTGCGCGCGCACGCGTGCGCGCGTGTGTCTTTCTCTGTTCCTCTCTCTCACCCCTTGTCCATCTCTTGGTCCCTCCCTCCCTCCACCTGTCTCTTTCTCTTTCTCCAGTTCTATGCATTATGGTTTTAGAAAAAATAAAATTAGATCCAAAGTCAACCAAAACATTCAGTTTAGGTTTAAAACAAAATGACAAAGAAGAAGTCAGAAACCCCAGAGTCCTTGGCTATAACACCATCTGTTCCACACCTTTTGTTTGCGGAAACCTAGCTCCTGCAGCATGACCTAAACCCCATGATCCCAGATGCTAAATCTAGGAATGGTTTCTTCAATTTCTCCCAAGCCTTGCTTCAAAAATGAGTCATCTTTGTGTATCCTGATTTCTTCTCCAGTGAGCAAGTGTTTGAGTTCCCTCACTTATCATATCTTCTCACCAGGAGGCTGAGTATTGACACCAGAAGTGCTTCTGCAAGGAAGACTCCACGATTGTCTGGACTCTTCCTCATTTCATGAAGTTATAGGCAGTATGACAAGGAAAGTATGTGTGTGTTATAGATAAAGAGCAGTTCCAATGCAGCAGTTGATCAATTTATATGAGTTTATGGAGCTCTTTATTCCTCAGCTGCCAAAGTAGATATTAATACCTATCACATGGGATCAAAACTGAATTTATGCTCCTCAGAATTCCTAGGGGAATTTTTCCTTCAGCCAGTGGAAATCACGGTGCATCCTCCTGAACATGAATTTTAGTCTAAGCTACTGGAGGGAAGTTAAAGTAATTTTACTCATAAATAATGTAAAGCATTGATTAGCTATTAAGACGAGCACATATCACAGAGTTCAAAATTTGCATGAATATCTAAGCTAAAATAAAATACTTCAGGGAGATCTGCTTTTTCTGCAGCTGTCTCAGATCCCATATTGCTCTTGGATTCACTGTACTTTGGAAAACCATTTCAGAAGCAATGCATGCCTTGTGCTTTGTCAAACACTTAACATGTTCTCCATAGCAGTAAAAAGGAAACCCCCAACTCCAGGTAAAATTCCTTTTCAGTGGATATTCCCCAGGAGCCCAGAGTACTATCTGTCACACCAACACCCACAGAGAAGAACAAGTAAATGATAGTGCAACTAGACCAAGCACAGTATGCACGTGACAGAATCAATAGCCCCTTGAGTCTAGTAGACTAGGAAAGAAAGTTCATTTTTTGAGGATTAAGAACTTTGGGGAGAGTTCATAGCCTGAGGGAAAGCCAAAGGCTATTTGACCAATAAAATCATTAGCTTTCTGAAATAGCTGCCCTGGTTCCTCCCCATCAAAACAATGTACATCCATGTAGGAAAGAGCAGAGAGATGGAATGCTTGCTAACATAAACTCTTAATGAGACCGCATGGTGTTTAAGGAAAAGGAGAAAATGTGGGCATTTCTCCTTTCATCAACCGTCACACTCACAGATTTAGGAAACAAGTCTCATTGACTTAGCAGTTTGGGAACGAGACATGGAATCTTCCATGCTTTCAAACTTAGGGATGGAATCCATTAGAAAGAAATTAAGAAGCTTGCCTGGGCCGATTTATCATTGTTAAGTAAGATAAGTTTTTTTAGCAAAATAGGGGAGAATGACAAGGACCATTTAGAGAGGTTTGTATTTTGGAAGAGTACCTTTTAGTTTGGAGAACTTGTGTTTTCTATGAAGAGATTCCATGTGTTTGTGTAGTAAAATTATATCCATGGAAAATGAATCATTGTTATGGATTAATGTCAAAGAAGTTTGTGAGCTCCTGGTAGGAAGCACCCTTGGGTTATACATTCACTGCAATTGAAGCATGAAGAGGTTATGGGCTTTTTCCAGACAGACCAGAAATCATGATTCTCTCCAAATGTATTTTTCTTCTTCTCCTGTTTTTTGTTTGTTTGTTTGTTTGTTTGTTTTGCATTGGCAAGTGACACAAACCTTGGAAAACCCACTTTATGTAAGAAATATTCTGATTATGTTTAAACAAAACCCAAAAAGTTCACGTCAAATCACTTACATGTATAAAAGTATGACTCTATTTGTCCACAAGTCTTTCCCCTGCTTCATAAAACTATTGCCAGAGGCAACATTGAAGCTCAAACCCAAAGATCTCCATCTCCCAGTGTTCGTACTATCAAATATTCTCTTTCCTTCGTCTGTGGGTTGGATTGGGTATTGCTCATCTTAGAATATGACAAAAGTGATGAAATGTTGATTCTTTGGTGACACTACAAGGATATCGTCACTTAGGCCATGCTTACTCTTTTCTCACTCTTAGGAAGGAACTGCTGTATCATTAACTGTCCTACGGAGAATTCCACATGGTAAGGAATAAAGGAGCCTCTAGCAACAACCAGTGATAAATGGGGTCTATATACCATCAACAGTGAGAAGCTGAACCTGCTAACAGTCATGTAAGGATTCTCAGCAGCACGTGTCCCAAGGAAGCCTGAGTGGAGACAATGCTTCTGTCCATACTTTGATGTGACTTTAGAGAGTGGGAGAGAGGTATGCATTCTGAATCCACAGAAACTAGATGAATGGTTGTTCACTTAAGCTGCTAAGTTTGGGCATAATTTGTCATGCAGCAATAGATAAATGCTACACCAATTATTTGCCATTGGCAGATGAGAAATACTGGGAAGAGACGATTTTTTTCTCATTAAAAAAATAGATAAATTAGCTTTTAAAACAGGTAATTTCATGTGACTGGAACAAAGAAAATGGAATAAAATAACAGCAAAATATAAGGATGTTGAGATGGAAGATAGGGTTAAAATGAAAAAACAAAAGGCAATATGATACTTATATATTTTTATTAGATATTCCGTACATGACTATAATGTATTTTGATCAAATCCACTTCTCATTCCTCCCCTCCAACTCTGCCTTACTCTCTACCACCACTTTTCCTTCCCAACTTCATTTTCTCTCCTTTTTTCCTTAAACCCACTAAGTCTACTTAGAGCCATCTATATGTGAATGAGAAGACTATCTTTAGGATACTTCCCTGAAAAGAACATACTCTCCATCCCCAGGATCCATCAGTTGTCAATAGGTCCTCAGCTATTATAGGACTTCATGACTCCCTCCCGTGCCCATGCTGGGACTGACTCCGTCCTGTGCAGGTCTTATGCACACAGGCATAGCCACAGTGACCACATCTGGTCACTGTCTTGTGATATCTGGTAAGTGCTACCTTGCTGCAGATATCCGTTACCTCTCTTTCTACTCTTTCTTTAGTGAGGATCCCTGAGCCTGGGGAGTAGATGTGGTAAGATGCTTAGATGTGATATCCCACTTAGAGCCAAACATTCCACAGTCTGTTATTCTCTGCCTATATTTTTTTTCAAGTTTTGAAAAAGATATGGGAAAGTGAAAAGAAAATAATCCCCATACATGGCTAGTGGGAATGTGAAGTGGTCCAACCATTTAGGATTTAGGATAAATAAAGAATCCTCCTCTGATCCCGGCAATGCCACCCCTAAGTTTATACCCAAGGGAGTTAAAATGCAGCCCCACAGAAATACTGGCATGCTCGTAGCAGCACTGTTTATAATACTGAAAAAGCAGAAATAACTCAAGAAGCTGACAATGAATGTAAGCATGGGCCATCTCATGCAGTGTAATGCTGCTCAGCTGTTGAGAGGAATGAAGTACCAATCACACTGCAATGTAAAATAACTATGAAGACTACATGCTAAGTGAAAGACGCTGATACAAACAGAGCCACAGGATTCATTGAATTTACAATGTCTGAAGTAGGAACATTTTTACAGAGAATAGTAGACTAATGATTGGTAGGACTAGAGGAGCAGGATATTGAGACATGATTGATTTATGGGTTGGGGTTTCATTTGTGAGTGATAAAAATATTTGGGGATTAGTGGTTATGTAACTCTACGAATATATGAAAAAGACTATGAGATTTTATGTGCTCAGAAGGTTAGAACTTTGAGGAGGTTTAGTTACAGAAAATTTAATTTGTTTTCTAAAGACAAGTTAGAGAAGATGGAATGACATGGGGATAAAGAAATGAAACAAGGCTGACAGGAAGAACTTTTGATTTATAGCTGTGACTATCTTCTTGAAGCAATCGGTTTCAGCCAGGAGCAGCCTTGTTTCTGGGGGATTTGCCCATCACTCCGCACTCTACTACAAAACATCCCGAGCAGTAATCAGTCCTGAGAAAAAGAAAACTGCATTTTCTCTAAACCATCTGAACAGCTTTACAACTTAAAACTACGTTAAAGCCAAGTC